>NC_090280.1:58561503-58864003 GCF_037392515.1 Haliotis asinina
AAAAACAAAAAAAATTATACCGCAAGTATGAAGATTTGTACGGAACAATTTTCTCCAAGGAAACTTCTCTAAAATACTAGTGTGTCTTGCATGGTTTGTTAAAGAAGGGGATCGGTTGGTTAGCCTAGTGGTTAAAGCGCTCGCTCTTTACTCCGAAGACCCGGGTTCGATTGCCTACATGGGTACAAAGTGTGAAGCACATTTTCTGGTGTCCACCGCCGTGATATTGCTGGGATAGTGATAAAGGCGGCGCAAAACTAAATTCACTCACACTCACTGTAAAAGAAAGGAGGGGCTTGCGTAGGATTGTTTTTTCGTTTTGTTATGTTTTCTTTTTTGGGGGGTTGAATGGGTGAGTGAGTTTAATTTTCGGTCGCTGTTTAGTACTTGATGGACAGTAATTATTTAATTGAAGGAATATTGTGTGCAGTGTCGATCAAACAAACAAACAAACTAAAAAACAAGATAAACCTGACTGAAAGTCTACTTTCATGAAAACATGTAACATTATTTAAATGTGTATCAGTTTGAAGTTTGAGGTGCATCACTGATTGTTATTTCTCGCCATAGTCAGACTGGTGTGAGTGTTGCCTCTTATACTGTCAGCCCGAAATGAGGTTAGTTTATCTCCCCTTATCTCCATTTATCCAAGGGCACATAACTGTGCTATCATCAATGATAACATCATTGTCACAGCAGCGTCCATCTGCAATATGTTTAACGCTGCACTCAGCAATATTATAGCTATTTGACGGCGGTCTGTAAGTAATCGAGTCTGGACCAGACAATCATGTGATCAACAGCATGTACATCGATCTAGCAACTGAAATACGATGACAGGTGTCAAATAGGTCAGGAGCCTGACCACCCGATCCCGCTAGTCGCTTCTTATGACAAGCATGGGTTACTTAAAATCAGTTCTAACCTGGATATCCACAGGTATTGATTACCTGTTGTCAATATCTTGTATGAAACCCAAAACTAAGATGGTCAAAATCCAACCATTAATACCTCAAGGAACATTTACGAAGAACACTCTTTTGGCAAGATGATCTTATAAGAACATATTTAATAATGTAACACTGCCTACAAACTGTTCGCTCATGTTGCAATTTAACGTAATTATATATGGTTGATAGTGTATTTTTACGGTCTTAAAACAGAGTAATGGTTTTAGCAAACGGTCCTTTGATTTTGGTACATTTATCTACTGTCCCTGTCCCCAAATCTTCACGTCATTATAGCTGCAGCATATCGCCATGACTGGTCACCACTCACTTTAGAGTCCATTGAGGGTCTTAAAACAGGATGATGGTTTTAAGAAAAATTAATTGATTTAGAGTCACTGATCTTCTTAGCGGACTGTCCCAATTCATCCACCGTTGTATCATTGAGACGACTACACACTCTCCGCACTGTACGAGAAGTTACAACCATTACAGATCCGAACCCGGAATAACTGGTGTGGTAAACTGTCAACACAATAAACGTTAATCATCGCTTTAATCACAGGCAAACTGTAGCGCAAATAGGGTTGCGCAGCGTAGAGGATATGACAAGTCTTCTTTATATGCGAGCGAAGCGAGCAAAGGTTGGCAACATACTTCCCTCGAAAAAGTATTTTTCATGTCAAAATAAAATATCGCAACCATCAAAGGTATACACCTATTTCTTCACTGGGTTGTGCTCTCACATTTCAAACCCCATGTTGAACAATTACTTACGTGAAATATTTTTTATTCAACATTTTAAGAACGACTCGTGGTATAGCACACCTATCTTCGCCTCCACTCCCCCTTCCAGCTTCCGGTTCAACGGAGTGAAAGAACAGGATGGTATTATTCCATATGGAATGCTTACAGTTACCTCCCCTACTTCATTCGCCCATTACGCCAGAAATGTTTATGAATGTTAACAATAGCGACGACAGATCAGATAAATAAACTCCAACAGGTTCATGAAAAAATTAGGCAATATGGTATTTCTTTTTAATTTCTGCTTATTCCTGTTCCGTCACTCCCTTGAACCGAAAGCTTTAAGGGGAAATGGAGGCGAAGAACGATCTGAATACAACGGGTGGAGCTTAAAATGTTAAATAAAAGATATTTCACGTGAGTAATTATTAAACATGGGGTAGGAAATCTGAGAGCATAACCTAGTGAGGAAATGGGAGCGTACCTTTGATGGTGGCGATATTTTATTTTGACATGAAAAATATTTTTTGAACAGAAGCGAAGGAAGTGCGTTGCCAACCTTTGCTCCCTTCGCTCGCATATAAGAAGACTTGTCATATTCTCTATGTTGCGCAATCCTATTTGCGCTACAGTTTGTCTGTACTTTAATTATAGATTATATACTACTGATCAAACGTTTCGACTCATTTGTGTAAATGTAGCCACTTACTTGAGTCAACTGTTCTAAACAAAATTTTGCAACATATTTCATACTGTGTAATGAATTGTTTACATATGAACTGATTGTTTCCAGCTCGTTTCCCCAGGTTAGTGGAGAAATTCATCTTCGATGTAACCATACACATAAATATAACATGTAGTGAGTCCTATACGTTAGTCTAAAAGTTTAATAGGTAGTATAGCGTGCCCTTCTTACGTCCTGAACAACCTTGTGATGTGTGTTCTGACTTACCAGTCGCTTGTAGACACAACGCCAGGGTTGGAACGTATTGTAGCAAACAGTGAAGACGTTATCAATAAAGAATGTCTTGACCGATAACTGTTGTTTTACAAAACGTCTCTGTTGTATGCGTTTTAGAGGTTTGACAGCACACATCTCTGGACAGACTGGAAGCCTCTAACCATTTCTACGTCGAGCCACAGCGCTGTTGAAGTGACCTAGTTGTTTGTGCGTTCGCTCGTCAACCCGGATTCTGCTCCTGATTGTATGAAGTCCATTAATAGTTTCCCTGCCGTAATAGTGCTAGAATAATTCTAAAATCGGCGTATAAATACATTCTCTCACGTCGCTCAACGACGACACGTACAGATGACATGAGTGTCGGAAAGGTAGTCTGGTGGTTAAAGCGTTCGCTCATCACGCCGAAGGTCCGTGTTCGATCCCCACATGGGTACAATGAGTGTACAGTTTCTGGTGTCCCAAGCCGTGACATTGCTAAAAACGGCGTAACACCCATCTCACTCTCACACTCACTGAAATGACACGATAGTAACAAAGCATTGACCTTGAACTGTTTGAGGGGCACGTTTGGAATCAGATAAGATAAATTTTATAGATGAACTTCTTTATTCGGAATGGATGTATATATATGTCATCCGGATAAAGAAGTTGTCATTCATAATTTTGTCCTTATCAAATATTGACTTAGCCTAACAACTTTGGCTGACATCCACCTTTGACTTTGATTGAGAGCTGCAGAGATAACTACATATATTGATTATGTTCATTACATTCCACAATCATCCTTCTTCTTTCATAATGATAGAGCCTATCGTATCCTGCATCACATGCCTCAAAGGATGGCCTAGATTAGTGAGTGAGTGAGTGAGTTAAGTTTTTACGCCGCTTTTAGCAATATTCCACCAATATCACGGCGGGGACACCAGAAAATGGGCTTCACACATTGTACCCATGTGGGGATTCGAACCCGGGTCTTCGGCGTGACGTACGAACGCCTTAACCACTACGCTACCCCACTGCCCGCCTAGAATAGTGGATGATTTCATTGTTTGGCTGAAACAATGGTGAGGCAACGTTAGATTTTAACTCACTATGAATTAATGAGATGTTCTTTACCGGTCATACACATTCCAGATGTATCTTAGTGATCTGGATATCGAGTATTGTTCCGTGTGTGAACTTCATTCCTATACCATACATATATATAGTGAAATGAGAGTGTCCTACGGTAAAGAAATTGAATCATGTAGCTCATGTGGTTTAATCGAAATGAGAATTTTGATACATTTCCTTAAAACCTAAGGCCTGTACTTCGGGCAACTGTTTGTGCGATTTGAAGAGCGGTTCCTATTGCAGGTCCGTATCCTAAGGAATTACCAATGTCTTGAGCGAGATCCAGGGCTGAGAGACGAGGAGTTTGTCCAAATGCCAGCTGATTACCAGTTACATATTGCGGGGGTCCGAATGCTCCCGAGGACTGACTGGATCGCGCATAGTTCAAAGCATCTCCTGCAGTATTAATGCTCGGAAGTACATTCCCCTGATTGGCGTTACCAATCGCAATTGCTGTTCCCCCAACACCAGCTTCTGCAACACCTACGCCGTTACCGCCACGCCCTATTCCAATTGCTGTACCTCCTTCACCAGTTCTGGCAGAACCAAGACCGGTTCCACCATATCTTGCACTTCCGATTGCAACTGTTTTCCCTCGTATACCGGATTGACCAATGCCTATGCCATTGCCGTCTTGTCCGGCAGTACCAATACCATAAGCTGTCCCAAAGTTACCGGAGACTCCAGTACCAAGAGCAGTGCCTCTGGTGCCAGCCGTCCCTATTCCATAAGCTCTTCCTCTTGTTCCCGCAGTGCCAAAACCAACAGAGGAACTATCGCTTCCTGCGTTGCCGATTCCCATGGCAGTTCCTCTATCGCCAGCCTTTGCCACACCAATTCTAGCATCTCCTCCACCAGATGAACTCACTCCGAAATCCAGTGGACGGCGATCATATATAGAGTTAACTGATCCTCCGCCGAGTCTACTCACATCTAGTGTATTATAATTAAGACTTCCTGGTGCAGTTCCACTCTCACCTCTACTGCCGGAAGAGCGCCCAAGGCCTATGCCAGTGCCTCCTATACCAGCTTGGCCAACACCGATTCCTCTGCCCTCCCGGCCAGCGAGCCCAAGGCCAACGGCCGTACGTCCATCACCAGCAGTACTCATCCCCAGACCGGTTCCTCGATGCCCAGCTGTTCCCAACCCGATATTGGCAGATCTTATACCGGGGACTCTTCCTAGGTTTAATCCAGGAATTCGCATTGCAGGACTGGACGCACCTACAAAATAGGGATTGCAATCCAAAATGTGTAAACCATGGAACCATATGGTCATAAGGAGAAGATTCACGGTTGAAAAAAGGTTTAAATAGGGGAAACAAAAGAAACAAACAAACAAAAAATGAAAACTTCGTTCAGTAACGAATATTAGAAGATGTTTTTTAAAAGATGTTTTGAAAGGATTTACATCTCATTGAAGAGAAAGATGTTATAGTCTTATGAAATATAAAGT
Source organism: Haliotis asinina (assembly GCF_037392515.1). Taxonomy (NCBI): domain Eukaryota; kingdom Metazoa; phylum Mollusca; class Gastropoda; order Lepetellida; family Haliotidae; genus Haliotis; species Haliotis asinina. Next base: position 58,566,728 of record NC_090280.1, read on the forward strand.
ACATCCGTTTTGCGTTATATCTGTCACGTGCAGGCATCCATGAAACAGATTTTGGTGCGCCAGGCGTACTTGTCAGTTCGAATCCCTTTTCGCCCTAATTGCTTTACCTGATTTTTCAGAACAATATGCGCGTGATTTGCACCATAGGGAGAAATGGTTGAAAACTGCATCCCTTTGGGGATTCCTCCAACTTGTCCAACTTGAAAGACTGACACCCAAATCACCCACACTTATTTGTCTGAATGTTAACGTCACAAATTGTCAGCCACATTTGAAATCCTGGCAAACATTTCGTTTCAGATAGAATCTTATCCAGGTCTCAATACCTAAAAAAGTGAGTGTCTTTGTTTGTTGTTTAACGAAACTCAGTAATATTCCACCAGTATGGCCGCGGTCTGTAAATAATCTTGAACAGGCGATCCTAGTGTTCAGCAGCATGCGCTTCGATCAATCCAAATTAGCCGCATCTTGCAACAAACATTTGTTACCGGAAACCAATTCTAACTCTTATCTTTCCGGGTACCTAACAAATAAGGGGCGGTGGGGTAGATAAATGGTTAAAATGGAACCGTCTCCGTCGAAGACCTGGGTTCCATTTCCCACATGGGCATAAATGGAGAAGGCCATTTTCCTGAATTCCCCGCTGTGGTATTGCTGGAGTATTGCTAAAAGGAATACTGTTAAACCCAAACTCATCAACTCACTCACTTACTAAATTAACTAGCTACCTGAACATTGTTACATGACGAACAGTCAGGTTAATAACGAAAGCCCCACGACTCGGGAAATCTAAAGTTCCATTTTCGGTCAAACCAACAAGAGAAGTTGATATTGGGTAGTCTTTAGTGGTGAAAATCGTCATGCTGAAGGCACAGGTTGGATTCCTTCTGCATTTCACACCTGCATTCAGTTACTGGGACTTCCAGCCGTACAAACATTTTTATCCATGCTCTCTCTGTATCTACGGTACCATTGAAGATTCTGGTTACACTTGGTCCTCAGGGTCCCATGCTTGTCGTAAAAGGCGACAAACGGAATCAGGTGGTGAGACATGTGTCATAGTATCTCAGTTCCGTAGATCGATGGCCATGTTCTTGATCCCTGGATTTTCTGTTCCTTACTCGATTATAACAGGATATTGCCGAGTGCAAAATAAACCAAAAACACAACTGCATTTAGGGCCATGTGTTTAAAAAAGGAACAAAACTGAATTGTCAAGTAGGTACTCAAGACAAAGAGATGTGTCACGGGTTGTTTGTGTCTTACGTGTATAAAGTGATTGTTGATATCGAGGCTGATCCCACTGGGGCTCATACAGTTGACCTTGACCGTACTGGATCACCAACCCAGCAAGATGGAGGAGAATGGGCATGGCTATGTTGGAAACCATACTGTCTGAAACAGAAACGACATATATTTCAATATAGCTTTTCATCCACTCTTAGTAAAATTAGTCTCAGTACTTTTCGTTACACTCCACTACTGAGTCTAACAAAACCTAGTGGGTGGTCGCGTCAGGTAATCTTTGAGCGACCTGTTACTGTCCAGTCAAGTGAGAGAAGGCCGAACACATTTAACCAGTCAGACAAAGGCTATTGTTTAGGGTTTGGCTGGACTTAAAAAATCGCTAGTCACTGACACTGATCCCTCATTAAACGAATTAAACACATGTACAGGTATTTGACATGTAGTAGATATGCTTAGGGCTTTCTGGTGACATGGTTACCATTAGCTAATATTTCCACTAGCTGACATCCTTGAATATTGACAAAAACGCTATGTTCAGAGAATGTTTACTCACTGCTGACAGTACTGAAGCGTGTTCCATGTACATATCTCGGTAGCGATCGTATGGAAAATAACACTCGGAATCGTTCGGTTACGGACCTTCCCGAAGTAAAAGATATGTGCGAATGTCTACTTTCGCGATTTGGCAAGCTGTGTTCTGATTGGTCATTCTCAAAGGTTACCAGACGCGACCTCCTACTAGACGCAGCAGTGGACTGGCTTTCGTCGTCATTGTTATTTACAATTTTTGCTTTCCTAGTTGTTTTACGCCGCTTTCAGCAATGTTGCATCTGCATGTCGGCGGTCAGTCAGCGATCAACATAACAAGCATCAGTCCATGCAAGTGGGATTCCTTGACATGTGTCATACAAGTCGGTGACAGGGATTCGAACTCCGGGCACACACACACAGACACACACACAGACACACAGACACAGACACACACAGACACACACACACACACACACACACACACACACACACACACACACACACACACCACTCCCATGCTATGAAGCATGTAATGATTACAATTTTTTTACAATTATATACTATATGACTATGGCCATTCAGTATCGACCGATTGCTTTTTGGAGAATCATTACAAAGGAATATGTGTCTATATAAACCAATATGACAAACCGCATATTAAGTATGACTATTGATATCATCGCCGGAAGTAAACGAAAACGTCAGGGTTTTGAGTGTCAAATCAGTTTGGCATCAAAACAATTTCATGGAAATACCGATTCCTTTGATTTCTGTTTTGAGCCTTTATAGTTCCCGTTTCATACCACAATAAGTTAAATTCCAGATACATAGACAGGGGAGTCCGGTTTTATGTTATTAAGAGCAACGATCCGCGCCGTCGGAGATTAATGACGCGCCACCGGCTCAGGCCCGATCAGTTAGGTCGTTTTTATGTAAATCATAGGCTGCTACCCTTTGAATGGAACTGGAATGAGTGAGTTTAGTTTTATGGCGTACTCAGGAAACTTCTAGCTATATTGCGGCAGTATGGATTGTTTGGGCCAGACAATCCAGTGATCAACTTCGATCTTTGCAATCGGGACAAGTGTCAACGAAGTCGACGCGACCGATCACACGATCCCGTTAGTCGCCTGTAACGGCAAGCATTGGTTATGAAAATCAGTTCTAGCCCGAATCTTCACGGGTCAGTTAGGTCAATTGGAGTCCCCACGGGGTAGAACAGCAGTTAGCAAACATAATTTGATATTACACTGATTTTTACATTTACCTGAAACATATTTAAACGTGCATTCCGATAGCCCCCCCACTCTCATTACCGCAAATATGCACACATACAATAAAAGGCTGAACGAAGCAGTAACATGTAGTAATACATTTTGCTTGATGGAATTCCACTAATAGTTCCCTAAAAAGATTGTTATCATTATTAATATTATTATTAGATTTATAGCAAATAACATGGTTGGACTAGATACTGTACTGATTGAACTCGGACCTTTACGGGTCTGTAATAACAGAGCTAATATTCACACAAGAAGAAAGAACAGGGGCTCTCATCATTACTATGTATCATTATTCTATGTTGCGATTATGCTAACATATTTTCATATATAAGCTGAAGGGCAAAAGAAAGCATACGCCCTTGTTTGATGGAATCAGAAAAGGAATTGAATAAGTTAGTTTCGTTTAGTGTTACCCCGCTCTCAGCTGTATGGCGGAAGCGGAATCATACAATGAAATTATTTTCATGGTGATGCACTCCACAAGCGTATTTTTTCAGTCTTCAAGTTTCAACTGGCTCCAGCCAAACGACGATTTAACGACGTTTGTACTTTTTGTCGAATCCAATAATCAAGTGATTACTTTCTGTTACCCAGCATCTAAGTCCCAGAGTGTGAAATTGGTCTATCCCCTTTAGCGAACGAACATTTCAGTCACACTAAAATATTCGTTTCGAATATCAAAAGTCATACTTCTATCAAATTTACGTTGTGTGATCAATATAAATGTATACATACCAGTTAAGTCTTTGGATGAGGCTACTGAAGGTGGTATTTCCTACCCAGAATTCCTCTTCTTCTCAAAGAGTGACAGTCTCAACAGTTGGTGTTTCCATTATCTATTATTATTATGTGTGAATCAGCTCGGCAAATGGTATGCCCTTTGTTTATGACTTGACAAAGGTTCAATCAATCATGGTTGTAGGCCCGAGGTTGACGTTGGAAGGTATCCGTTAAATGAGATCGTGTGGAAGGGTGATTTAATGATAGACCCTTGTCGCTGATGCATTATAGTAGATGAGTTTAATGTGTTGTCCATTTGTAGACCAGGCAAAGTAACATTTGACAAATTGTAACAGAAATGCTTACACCACAGTGCGTTTTTCTATACCAAAAGTCCTAAGGAATTCCAGTTTTTGAAAGTTACATAAATCCAACATTATAAATAATTTGTGGTATATTCGTTCTCAGACCACACTAAATGATTTAAGTTTATAAAAGGGGTTTGGGCAGCAAGGAATCACATTAAATATGCTGTAACATGATTTGCTTAATAATGCATTCCAATAAAATAAAAAAATGGCAGCATAAAATCAAGATGTTCCTACATTTATGACATTAAAACATGACAAGTGCGTCATACGAAAGTTCGCAAACAGTGTATTGAGACTTTATCATGATTCTAGGGTGTGTTACATAGGAACTGGTGTGGGGTTAATGTCAAAATAGGAGGTATGAAGTTAAGACTGTTACGAAATTTGAGCAACATTACATGGTGTACATGCACAAGAACCTCCAGAATAAAAGCGGTTTGTTTGTTGTTTAACACCACACACAGCAATATGCCAGCTGTAAATAACGAAGTCTGGACCATACAATTCAGTGGTCAACAGTATGAGCATCGATTTGTGCATTTGGGTTATTATGACTTCTGTCATCTGAGTCAGCGTGATCCGATGCCTTCAGTCATACGACCCGCATAGCTTGCTGAATGTCGGTACTATCACGAATCATCGCGAGTCTCTTATATACTAACGTATACGAGATTATATAATGTTTTAACGGATCAATCTTAAAACTGATAACTTGATACTGTGGGATGCAGAATAAGTAGCCTTTTCCTACGTTTCCTACACCGTTTCCAGATGTGGGAAAGGGATGGGTTTGTTTATTAGAGAATATTAGGAACTGGATGATGACAAGAACGTCCGCTGGAATGCCTGGGTGCTGAATATAATGGCTCGTGGTCTTATTGGTCACTTCACATGGGAATTCTATGTACAATAACGCACGGGCAGGACCGTGTTTGTTTAATTGTTCCCTTAGCTTCTTCTAGTGACAAGTCAAAATAGTGATTCGCACATTGCACCCATGTAGGGAATCGAATCCAGGTCTTAAGTGTGACCAGTTATTGCTGGAATATAGCTAAAAGCGGCGTAAAACTAAATCCACTCACTCTAGTGTGAGTAGAGTCATGCTGCTTGTTTATTAGACCTTTCCAATGAATATACGTGGAATTTGTCGTAACTGTTCTACGTAGCGACTGACATGGATGTGCATGAATGCTTATACTTGAATTATTACCAGTTTATTATTTTAACATGCTCATGTTTGACAAGTTACTCCATTCACATTGTTCTGTCTTAGGTTGTGTCGCGAACCAGACCCAATAATCCTGTTAGACAAGTGATGACATGTCATTTGTAGTATGGAGCCCGGGGGCATGTCAGAGCGATCATTACAAACTTTATCGCTTATTTGCACTTGGACTTGCAGTATTATTCCCGATCAGTTGTGTTTTGTCAAACTGTGCATGTGCCAGTTGTTTAACCTAAGAAAATACTTTTCTTAAATTATTATTGCAATGTTCCTCATATGGACAATTCTATCTTACTCATGAAATCAGATTATCCTTTACCTTATTTTAACTATCACTCTTTGCTATAACTCATCTTAGTTGGGTATTTTCTAAACAATGTTGCCACTTAAATATTATTGTACTAAAAACGATGATACGTTCTCCATGTCATTTTGTGATTAATGAGAATAAAATCCTGTTGTGTTCTGTCAAACAAACGTTTGTATGTGATGTTTTTGTGTAAAGTATATGTGTCTGTGTGATAAATTATACCTTTATAAGATAAAAAATGTTTTCCTGTTGTTTTGTCAACTTCGATCGATTTTATACATTAAACGAATTCCAAAAAAATGCGTGCACGTTGCATTGAGGAATGAATCACTCTCAGTTATTGTTATACACTGAGTGATGTATATTATACAATATATGACAAATAATTTTATTAGCAAAACGGTATCTTTTCCACAGCCGCGTGGAATCTCTGCTAAAACCATAGAAATAGCTTTTTGTTATTTATTATTATTTTATCAATATGGGATATTTATATAGCGCACATATTCATGCAACAAGTGCCTGGCATGTCAATCTAAACGTCACATCGTATTATCAATCTCAACTCCCTGGGGAGTATACAACTCTTGCTGTCACTAGGCGAGTTTGTTGTGGCTCTCTCATCCTAACATGTACCCAATTCACAGCTGGTGGACTGAGACGCATAGTTAAGTACTTTGTGTAAGTTTACTGGACGTTGCTGTACCCAAGACTAGGTGTTTGCACGTATTCATGTGGCCACCATCTGGTCATATACCAAAGGATTCGTGGTGCTCTTAAGTGTTTTAAGTGCACAGGGTTGTGTACTGTACACCGTTAATGATGACGAAACAGTGATGAGAAAAGTGAAATAATATTTGGCACGTCATCATACTTTATTTTCTTTTTATGAAGACCCGGGGTAGAATTAATTTTCAGTAGCACATGCGTGTCGTAAGAGGTAACTAACGGGATCGGTCCGTCACATTCGCTAACTTGGTTGACACGTGCTATAGGACCCCACTTTCGTAGTCCGATGTTAATGCCATTGATTCCTGGATTGTCTGTTCCAGACTCGATAATTTACACACCGCCGTCATATACCTGGAATGTTTCTGCCTAAACTCACGGCGAATATGCAGCTAGTATTTCGGATAGGAATGTATTATGTTGGTTTATTGTGTCTTGTCGCATTATCTTATCGATCTGTGAACAACCGAGTTTGGTGACCGACATTGTGCCCAATACCCTTTCTGATGTCCCCCTCCGATCGATTTTCCGAAAACCGTGCCTCCCGTGGTGTTAAGGGTTTGAACTGTTTTTCAGGAACCCATACTAACGGATTGTTTGCCAGGCTGTTTGACACCTTCATATCCCAGTCCCGTATCTATGCTGATACAGTCCATTACTCGATTGTCCGGTCCAGACATCGTTGTTTGAAGACAGACCGCATGCTGTTGGACAACCAAGTGCTGTGTGCCAGAAGACGGTAAAAAGGGATCGGATAAAGATCTTATGACGTAGAAAATTATGTGTCATCATACATTTGTCTTTGTGGGGCAGTGGGTTAAAGCTATCGCTTGTCACGCCGAGGAACCGGGTTTGATTCCCCACATGGGTAATAATAACAATAGGTCATCTTCTATAGCACACAGTCACCGAACACCAACCGATTGCTCATTTCTGGTGTCCCCTCATTTCTGGGGGCATATTGCTGAAAGCGGCCTAAAACCATACTCTTTCTTTGCTCATTTCCAGTGACTGCTCTGTATCTACGGCTCATTATTTATCTGTTGTATGACACTCGATTACTTTCCATAATCACATCCATGATTCGACGTTCACAGCCTGGGGGTGTTTGTCGAGGCGGATTGAATGAGTGGGTTTGTAGATCCCTCATCTGATGTTTATAACAGTTTATTGCCACACGGATTAGCACCGAGACAATATGTCAGACTCTGATTTGTCTTACTGAGTCCGTTTGACATTTCAGAGGATATAACAAACTAGCATTACTGACAAAATCCATTCTGCTCTGATTTCTTTACATTTACAGTTGTCATTCGGTATGTGACATGTCAAACACATTTCTATTTATGTAATCCTGGATCGTACACCATGACATTTTGAACGTTCCCGCAAGGTGCAAAATGTATTTTTCCATATACAACAACAAAACTTGGCGTTTCATCATTTATTACAAACTTACAAAATTCGCATATTTTGTATTTGAACATATTCGTTTGAGGTCTTTCGAAGTAATTGGTCGTCATATTCAGCATGGTTAGGCTTCTTTGTTCATTCCAAGGTTTTGGCACATTTGGTGTCATCACTAATGATGTTGGTATAATGTTTCCGGAGTTGTCCCTATTGCGCCCGATGGAATATATTGGGATTCGCATCCCAACTGAGTAGGTCAATGCTCATGATATTGATCACTGGATTGTCTGGTCCAGACTCAATTACTTTCCGACCAGGTTAATTGTGTGTGCGGCTTTAAATAACATACAAACAAACAAAGGAGTTATAATATTAATAATTAATAATTCGTTTACACAGCGTTTAGTATACATCTGACTTGCTGCTCACAGGACGATGTAATCACAATCTGATTATTATAACCTCGGATAACCCAAGATGCCTCTAACGCGCTAGAAGGTTATAGTCACGTGAGTTATCCCACCGGGTACCCATTGTCTCATAGGGTCCACCTAATAATACACCAGATCATTTGTGCATTGATACTTGTCAATAGTCATTGATATGTCGTGATTATTGATTGGTTCTACATTAGTTCTCTACGCAACAATGTCCAGGTAAACTTGTGGTTTTCACCTTGGGAATCTACATAACTGCAAATCTGACTAAACAATAAATAATTCTACCTCATGCATTGATATTATCCAAAAACCTGGTTTGGATTGGTACTACACATGAAAATGAAATACTAAATCACAGCATAATTGCTGCGAAGAGACATATTCACATATGCAGCATTACAAATATGCTTCCATATTTAACTTTACAGATATAAACTATGAAAGAAATATTTTTTGTGGAAAAATCATATGTCAGCAAAAAATAAATAAAACTTATCATTTCAATCACAAATGGAGCCTTCTCTCCATTGTTCTTAGACGACTCTAAAATGTATTAATCTGCGTGTCACATTATCTATACATTAATATCAATTTAATTTAATGCATTTAATTTATATGCATGTCTATGACTAGATTAATGTAATGGCATCTTACCTGCACACCATGTAACTGTATTATAACAACTTGGAAATCTATATAGAATAATGTGTAACATTATCATAAACGAAAATATCTGCCTGCTTTAAGTTAACAACACGATCAGTCAATTATAATCAGATTTACCCACCAACTTTGACGTTTGTTGGTATAATGAGGTATTGGACATACATTTGTGACATTTAAGAGAGTTTGGGGATATTGGTGACGTTTTCTTCCGTTTTTATTGTAAATCTGTCTCTGGGTTTGTGTCAGAAGATATCGACACAGCAACTCTCGTAGATGAAAAGGACGGCCTTCTTTCATTTACAATTCGACGAACCACGGCTTGTAACTTCCCTTTTCTGCAGCCGGGAACTGAATATCACAAAAAGACGAGATAATTTGATAAGATCATCATTCAGTCATCATCATCATCATCATCATCATCATCATCATCATCATCATCATCATCATCATCATCAGTAGTAGTACTGGCAGCAGTAGCAGTAGTAGCAGCAGCAGCAGTAGTAGTAGTAGTAGCAGTAGCAGTAGCAGTAGCAATAGTAGAAGTATCATAGAGAGTTATATAGAGCACATGTCCATGTAACAAACAGGTGTTGGTCTATTTCAGTCGTTCACTGAATGTGAATCTCAGCGGCCTATAGCGTTACCAGCCTCAACTCCTTGGGGTGTATTTAACATGTAGCTCTATGGTAGTAGTGGTAGTGGTAGTGGTAGTGGTAGTGGTAGTGGTAGTGGTAGTGGTAGTAGTAGTAGTGGTGGTGGTGGTATGTGTAGTAACAGCAGCAGCAGTAGTAGCAGCAGCAGTGTGGTTGCAGTAGTAACAGATGTAGTAAATATATTGTAGCAGTCGTGGTTCCAATAGCAGTGATAATCGTGGTTGCAGTAGCAAGACGAGTAGGAACTATTGAGTGAGTGACACGAGTTTTACGCCAACTTTAGCAGAGCAATATTCTATCAGCATGGGGACGCCAGAAATATGCTTCACACATTGTGCTCTTGTGGAAATCGCACCTGGGTTTCGAACACTTTAACCTTTGCGGATTGTGGTGTGAAGGATACAATATTCAGAATGGGAGTTTGGACTGATCTGGAGGTTTTTAGGCCATCAGGAATATTCGGCGTTGTCTGACCAAGCGTTCTTGCCTTAAACGCCACTTTCTTTATACCATGCACCTTGAGTTAAATAAAACAAAGCCGGCAGCCGTAGCGCTACGAAAGCGTTGTGAAACGGGGCCTAAGATTCTCGGCCTTGGCCTAATATGAAGCGTTGACCATTCTTTCAGTTAAATGAATATTATCATCACTGTCTCTATTGCTGTAATCAATATCACATGACACTGTGTGTGTACTGCCAATCTCTTTTGCACTGTTAATACCTTCGTAGTGCTTTGGGGCGGTGTGACAACCTTGTGGTTAAATTATTTGCTCGTCACGCCGAAGACCAATGGTCAATTTTTCCACATGGGTACAATGTGTAAAGGCCATTCTGGTGTACTGCCGCAAAATCACTTAGTGGTGTTTTGTGGTGAATTGTGACCCGAGTCAGTTTTAGAATACACTTGTTTACGGTGCAAAATATCTGCTTGGTTTTACACAAGTTTTCTTATGTATAGATTTCATACGTAACCAAGGAATCAGCACTTAACATTCAAACAACCATATGCCAGTCAGTTGAATTAAACGTATGTCGGTATCGTTTGATCGCAGAAGACAGGCAGCTTGCCGTTTTAACATACAAACGTGAAGATCCGGGTTAGAACGGGTCTTCAGTATGCCATGCTTGTCGTAAGAGGCGACTAACGGTATCGGTTGGCAAAAGACATGCAACATGCCTTATTAACGTACAACGGTAAAGATCAGGGTTAGAACTGGTCTTTAGCAACATACATGCATGCTTGACGGGAGAGGCGACTAACGGGAATGCATATAGGTTGCCGTATTAACGCACACCCGTAAAGATCTGCGTCAGAATGGATCATCAGCAATCCATTGTTGTGGGGGCGACTAACGGGCTTGTTTGGTCAAGCTCGCTTACATGGTTGACACGTCACCGCATCCCACTCTCTTAGTTCGATGCTATGCTTTTGATCACTGGATTGTCTGGCTGTTGCGTGATTATTTAAAGACCAATGTCATACAGCGGGAATATTGCTGATTGTGGTATTAAACAACAAATTACAACAGCCGTATTTCATGATAATACTATACTAAAACGTATATGAAGTCTAGTTGTATCTCGTTTCACGGAACGATGTCTACAAGAACTCGTCTCACCTGTTCAGTAAATCTGTCCTTACACGCCATCCTGATCTTCTCGGGCGTGGCTGGACTGTCCAGCCGGAAGTCCCCGGTCACCCCCTCGTCCTTTCTTGCTGACTTGATGGCGTTCTTCAGGGCGAAGAACACCGATGAAGCCAGGAACAGCGGTGGCTCACCTATACCCTATGACATAATAACAGTTTGTGGAATCAGTCATTTCCTTGCGGTCGGCAGTTTCCTTTATTAGTTTCTTTTAGTGCTCATGATATTCATCACTGGGTAGTTACCAAAAGCATTATGTTGATTAATTCAATGTACTTGTCCTCAGTATTATGGTTTGCTGTATCCCCGTAAAGTAGACCATAGATTCTTTAGGAATCTAACCTTTGAGGAGTACACAGCACGGGGGTTGCCACTGTCTTTAAGCAGCGTCACGTTGAACTTGACAGGGATGTTCCTAAAACCAGGAATCTTGTACGTTCCCGGGCCACGTGTAAGAATAGAGCCTGACGGATTCATCTTGTGTTGTTCCAGGCAGTACAAGCCATAACCCTGGAACAATGAAGCATGAGCTGGACTAAAGTTAATGGGTGAGAGGATGAGTATGATTTTACGACGCTTTAGCAATATCCCAGCAGGACCACGGTGGGTGACACCAGAAATAGGCTTGACACTTCGTACCTGTGTTTTCGGCGTGGTGAGCGGGCGATTTGACCGCGAGGCAGCACCGCCTCCCTCGATATACAGCTGATAGCAATAAGTGGTGAATCTCGATTGTTTTTCATGCTGCTTCAGCATTACGTAAACAATAGGAATAAGCTGCTAAAAAGGGCGATTGTGCTATTATATGAATAACATGTCAATCACTATGAAATGTTTAGTGATGACAGATGGAGTTCCTTCGAAAGGACCCGTCAGAAACACATGCAAATGCAAGTCAGTTTGCCACCTTAGAAAACATGGGAATTCGGTCAAAAGATTAAAAAAACTGGACATAAGCTTTGTTTCTGACGCCCGAATGTTGGAAATGTCCCGTAGATGGCGAACATGACTCGTAGGAGCTTGACTGAAACACACAAAGCGATCCATGACGGAGCACCTTTACAATACAGCACCACAACTTCTCCTGATGACGTTAGGGTAAAGGTAACGTAGCCTACCTGAACCCTAACCCTAACCCTAACCCTAACCTAATCCTTATCACCCACAATTACGTAAGAGAGTATTACGACGTGTTTTGAATGAAGTTTTTAAAAAGGGATGGGACAAGGGTTTGCATTAACAAACCTGCATAAAGGCGCCCTCGATTTGTCCAATGTCTATTGCAGGATTCAAGCTCTTCCCAACATCCATGACTATGTCAGTTTGTAGCACCTGAAAGAATACATCACAGCCATATTATATAAAACACGCTTGTTTCTTTCATGTTTTCTTCCATTCCACACTCAAGCACTAGTCCAGCTATATGGCGATCTGTAAATAATCGAGTTTTAACCAGTCACTTCAGTGATCAATACCATGAGATGAGATGCAATTGACACGAGATGTCAACCGAGTCAGAGTGCCTAACCAACCGATCCTGTTAGTCGCTCCTAACGACATGCTTGGCTTACTGAAGACTAATTCCGACTTGAGTGTTCATGGGTTTATGTTTTATATGAATCGTGTGTCCTCTGTACATGCAATAGATAGATAGTTTACATAAAATCGTATCTGAATGTCCATCTTTTACACAAGCGCAATTAACAGTAAACGTTATTTAAACCGTCAGTCATTGGGACTGAAGAAATAAGAAATAATCCGGTTAAGACAATACGCCGGATTATACAGCTGATGATAAATAGACAAACCACGGATGGGCCTGAGATTTTATGACAGTGTTGACAACTTGCTGGATTGGACAGATGCTGGTTTTGAATGAATTCCCCTTGCATGTATTATCACTGTTATTACTATTGACTGTTGATTTATTGATATACGTACATGACGTTTTTTGCTTTCACTTAACTTTCACGTTTTGCTTGTTTGATCCAGTTAACCGCACGTCTCGCTATCCGGACGATTTTCGAGTGGAACCAAAACGTCCGAATAAACGTGGTTCGACTGCATTAACTTCAATCAAAACTTTTAAAGATTTTTTAAAGATTTTTACCCGTGATAATACCCGTTAAACTGTATGACTGACATTTGTTATAGTGAGGCAGGATGTGCGAACCTGTACATGGCTTCCACTTTAGTTGTTACGAAGAACAATCAACTCATAATCACGATGTTATTCGCTATAAAAAGACTTCGATACTTCGGCATTTGCTGAACCATCCTGTTTGTAGTGGGATGGAAAGTTTTGATTCACATAGACTTAGTTTGTGAAGATGGTTGTGAAGAAGTTGTTATTTCAAGTAAAAGCTTATTATTTATTAAAGTATTTTCTTCTCTCTGAGATTCAATTTCGTTGCTTTATTCGTACATGATGTGAGATAGTATACAAACTCGCCTGATGATCGCCGGTGAGACAGTCTATTTCGACCTCCGAGCAGGCCACGCCACACGTGAAGTAGTTAAACATTCTTCCTTTGTTTGTTACTGGATCGTGGTCCAACCCTTCAATTCTAAACGATAAAATGTAGAGAATATATCCTATATTAGTCTGGTATCGGAAAAAACATATCGACATGCCCAATTTGAATACAAACTAGTTTCTTTGTAATGAAATATAATCAGCAGTATTTAGGTGAACCAGACCACCAATAGTAAGTAAGTAAACAAACAAACAAACAAATAAATAAATAAATAACAAGGTTTATCATTACTGCTTTAATTTTGTTATTGAAATTTAGAATTTATTTTCAGTAAATACTTAAATAATCAGTCTGGGAAGGTTTTACTGTTGACTTACTTGTTTTAAAACCGAATTCACGATTTCAATTTATAACGGTAAGACGAAATTGTTGTTTATGTTGAAGGACTATCTGAAGTGATGATACCTATAATGTCCCGCTGCTGAGAGGTGAACTCTGTCCAAGTACGCAGCTTTGACCTGTGAAACCATGTTGTGATAAGTCAATACAAACAGAAAATACACGACTTGATATAAGAACTCGTGGAATATGATCTTGCAAACAAACACCATGCTGCATGCGGCACTGATAATTCGCACTGTTATTCTCAAGTATTCCGCTTATATTCACACATTCTCACCCAGTCCTCGAATGTTCCTTTTGGTCTGGCCTGTCTGTATGGGTTCAGCCTCTTCGCCAGGATCTCACAGGCGTTCTGTTGAACATTAAACCCTTTATGAAACAGATTAACTGACGCTTCATTTGTAAGGTTTCTGAATTAACTGAACTTAAAAACATCGTAAACATATCCACGTAGTCTGTGTGCAGACTATAAATGTTTCCGGTTTAGATGTATCGGGAACATGAAAGAACATTATGTGATGAAAGGTGTAACAGCTAATTTTGTTTTCATCATATTTGCTTTGTTTTGTCTCATGTTTGCTTTTGTTTGTTTCATATTCCTTTTGCTTTTGTTTGTCTTATGTTTGCTTGTGTTTGTTTTATGCTCCTTTTGATCATGTCTGTTTTATGTATCGAAGCTTTTGTTTCATATTTTGTTTGGTTTGTTTTATGTGTGCTTCAACTTGTTTCACGCTTGCTTTTGTTTGTTTCATCCTTGCTTTTGCTTGTTTCGTGTTTGCTTTTGCTTGTTTCATGTACATGTATACTTTGGTTTCATTGTTTAATTCAATACTCGTCTCATAGACGTTCCTGACAACGATGGTGGGTTTTATTTCATTCTGTATGATAATATATCCTTTGTGGATGTATATATGATACTTACACTATTCATTCACTTGGCACATGCACATAATCTAAGTATATATTCTAATTGATGACTCTGTACAACCTGCACGGCACCACCGTTTAGGTCCGAGCCCGTACTGGCTGCAGTCGCACATGTCATGTGGATTTTGTCAGTGCACGTGTCGTTGATGTACACTTGGGAAGCAGAGATTCCAAGGGCCCGGCTGGCAACCTGAAACACACAACCAAATAAAGTGGCACAATCATAGAATGCGGTCATCAGGTCCATGGAGGAGTAAGAATACACCACAAAATGTCGTGTCTATTACAATAATGAAGTTGACCAGAATAATCCAGAAATTTCTTGCCTTTAACAGTGATAATATATGTAATTGTCTGTATTGCAATCTAGATTAAGATGTACATTAACCTGTATCATCTTTGTGTGTAGTCCTTGTCCCATCTCTGTCCCACAGTGGGACACCAGCACCGACCCGTCCATATAGGCCGTCACCAGAGCACATGCCTATAACAAAACATATTCTTCTGAATCAACTATCCCAAGTAGAAAATATCGTCTCATTTGCACAATTTTTATAATGCTTCATACTGTGGCTAGTGTGTCACATCGTGTATTGTACTTTCATATTTTGTGCAGGGTTTCGTTTTCCTAAGTGTTTAGGATACATGTAGTGTTTCATTTTCTGGTTATGTTTGATGTGCAGTGTTTTATGCAATATTTATTGTTTGGATTTAGTGCGATGTATCAAACGTTGTGTAGAGTTTTAAAGTGTGCAATGTTTCGGGCCGTTTGGTGTTGTTATATTCCTATTTCATTCTCCGTAAAATGTTGCATAACACACTCTTTATACTGTTTTATATTGTGTAGGTTTGAAATCAGCGTGTTTCACAATTTGCAGAGAGTTTAATCGATGAAGAGTCGCATGCCTTCTGTATTGATCATGGTGTAATGTTTGATACATTATGCTACTGGTAAACACATATAAGATGATCCACGACCTGACAAATGACCCCAATTTGCATACTTGGGAAAGCCCCACAGAACGATCCACTTGAAACAAGAGGGAGACAGGTTGTCTGATAAATATCGAAATCTGTTTAACAGTATTGAGACAGGTGTAAAACAGTAGCGAGGCAGGTGTTACACAGTAGCGAGACGGGTGTTAATCAGCAGCGGTGTTGATTTCATGTCACGGTTAGCATATATTGCACGTGCATAATCGTCAAGCTACCTGTAGCAGCCAAGTGTACTAGCCCAATTCGTTGTACCGCCTCTCTTGTCACAAATGCGTTTAGTGCGCAGGATCATCTAATATGTGTCTAGCAGTATTTGTCATACATTGTGCATTACTGCAAGATCTGTGTAATGTTTCGAACTCTGTAAGGTTAACGGTTCTCTGTTTTTCATACGCTATACAATGTTTCATACTTTGTGGAGTGCTTCATGCTCAGCGAAATGTTTCATATTTTGTGGAGTGCTTCATGCTCAGCGAAATGTTTCATATTTTGTGAAGTGTTTCATACTTTGTGGAGTGCTTCATGCTCAGCGAAATGTTTCATATTTTGTGAAGTGTTTCATACTTTGTGGAGTGCTTCATGCTCAGCGAAATGTTTCATATTTTGTGAAGTGTTTCATACTTTGTGGAGTGCTTCATGCTCAGCGAAATGTTTCATATTTTGTGAAGTGTTTCATACTTTGCGTTGTGTTTCATTCTTCGCGATATGTTCCATAATTTGTGACGTGTTTCCTACTTTGCAAAATGTTTCATACTTGTGAAGTGTTCCATACTCTGTTCACAGCTTATCTGCGTTTTCATACGTCGAGTAGTGTTTCACACGCTAAATAGTGTTTCACACATTTGCAATGTATTTCACGGTCATGTATTCATTACGTGTCTTACTTACTCACAAACTGAACAGTGTTTCATGCGATATGTATTGCTACATGATATAAGACTATTATTAGTGTGCTTCGCTTCCCTATGTTTCATATATCGTGTTGTGTTATATAAGCTGGGCATTACGCCAACGTTTCGACCTCTGAGCATTCGGACGTGAACCAAACCTATGAAAACAGAAACAATTCCCGAAGTTGGGTGAGTGAGTTTAGTTTTACGCCGCACTTCGCAATATTCCAGCAATATGGTGACGGTCGGTAAATAATCGTGTATCGACCAGACAATCCAGTGACCAAGTCAGCGAGCCTGACCACCCGATCCTGCTAGTCGCCTCTTACATCAAGCAGAGTCACCATTTATGGCAAACATGGGTTACTGAAGGCCTATTCTACCCCGGACCTTCACGGGTATCAAAAGTTGGGAATCGTTCATGTTGACACAATCTGTATAAAATATGTATGCCATTTAAGTGTTTACCAAAGTGATCCTAATATCAGTGGCGAAATAACTGTTCTCCCGTAAACTCTCTGTCTGACCTGAAGACCTGAAATGTGTCTATCCCGAATGGCCAGGAAATATTTAATTTTTTTGCCTTGCTATATACAACTCAGCCAACTTACATTTATTACCCGTTTCAGTCGTATCCCAGCTTGAGAAAACTGATGTTCTCTAGTGACTTTTAATTGCATCTAGCGTCGATAGCTAGTAATTTCTAAAAGCAATTGTACACAATGCCAATATATGGTGACAGACCTGATTATAGAAATTTACTGACTTCGGATAGGAAAGGCAGTATTTGGTTGGGATAAAAGCAATGCCTCTCTTCTTCCATCGATGACACCTGAGAACATAATGTGTAATTACATAACCTGATTTGAAAACTCGATTTCCTCAACTGAGCAGTATTCAAGATAAATCAGTGATTGTCAGCTTGAGTGAGCCAGTTTGATTTTACACCGCTTTCAGCAATATTCCAGCAATATCACGTTGGCAGATACCAGAACTGGGCTTTACACATTGTACCCATGTGGGGAATGGAATTAAGCTACCCCATCGGTTACTGTCAGCATGATGTGGAGGTCATCCTCAGATTACTGTTGTAATTGTCATAGAATATTTAAGGCGCACATATGCATGCTACTAGTGCTTGCTCATGGTGCTGGTATTTCCCCCCTCTTTCATTGGATGTTACCTCAACGGCACTTTGTATTATGAATTTCACCTCCCTTGGGAAGTGAAGTCTTGCTGACTGTAGGCACACCGAGACGTTGGTTTCAAACATCCATTCCGAGCACAGTGGACTTAGAAAAGCCATTAAAGTGAAACCGAGAGAACCTACGATTGCTGGTGCCCTGTTCAGAGAGTTCTGACTCACCTGTTGAATTCCTCCACTTCCTTCTCCCTGTTCAGGTACTGAGACTGCACCATGCACTCTTCCCACAGCTTCCTGATATTAGCATCCTCAACCACCTGCCCATAATAGGTCAGATCCCCCTCATGGTACAGGTTCAGATGACGCACCTACACGAACACATGTCGTGGATCAAATGTACCCATTTTTGTTCTTTTGTTCAACGCCTCACATACAATATTTGACCATCTGTATACTTTCTGCGTTTTCCATCTCCTACCCGCCCTGATTTGTCATTCAGACATAAAATGATAGATTTGTTTGTTTTAACTGTTCCCATCGCTGTGGAAATTTACACCCGATTGTGATAAAAACACGCAATCTACACACTCACACAAAGACTGGCCATGGGCTTCGTCTTTTGGTGTTTGTATTTATTTCCGAACAACTGAGACGCGACATATGATTCAAATATGCATAGTCTATTACTAAGTTATTGGAATTTTATAAAAAGTATAAAAATTAAGCTTGCAATAAAAATAACCGGGACTGGAGATGAGAAACACATAACACATCCTATCTATTTACAGTACGACGGTGTCGGTAGCAATCGATTCGGGTCAAACGGAATAATGATTGATATCAAGAGCAGCGAACACTGCCTAGGGAGTAGAATGATTTGCAGCTATCAGGCCTGACCACCTGCACTGATTCCACAGCTTGGAAGGCAAGATGCCCATGCATAGTCAAATGTTCGTCCTTAACCAAGGAATTGCATTTGGAGCATTTAATCGTGGAATTGTATGACTGACACTTGTTATAGTTAGGCAGGATGGGCGAACCGGTACATGTCTTCCAGTAACCAGTTCATATTGTTTCCCCCAATATTTTATCTTTCATAGAAACCGACCTAGGTAAAACTGAATGGGTTGAAGAAACGTGGATAAAAGAACCAGGACCGTCGTCCTACCAGTGGCTACTTTAGGGGTGAGCCACACTCAGCAATATTCCAGCTATATTGCAGCGGTCAGTAAATAATCGAGTCTGGACGTGTCCAGTGATCAACAACATGAGCATCGATCCGAGCAACTGGGAACCGATGACATATGTCAGCCAAGTCAGCGAGCCTGACCACCCGATCCCGCTAGTCGCCTCTTACGACAAGCAGACTACTCTAGGAGGTCACTAAATGAAGTATATTGATATACCTCATGCTGTGCTTTTCCGACTGTGTCAGCGATGGCACCCATCAATGTCTCGCCGACAAGCATGGCCTGTGGACTCCCGAATCCCCTGAAAGCAGTGGCTGATGGGATATTGGTCTTGCATTTGTACCCTACGGCCCGGACGTTGGGGACGTTGTAAGCGTTTTCCACTGTCAGCACGGCACGTGATACAACCTTGTTGACAAGAAGAATGAGTGAGTGAGGTTTTGAGCACACTTTAAGCAATATTCAAATATGACTTCCAGGAACAAGAGAAATGGGCTTCATACACTGTGACCATGTAGGGAATGGTACAGGAGCTCTGGCGTGACCAGCGAACGCTTTAAAAACTGGGCCACTCTACCCACCCGCTGACAAAGCCTACGTGTGATGTCATTTTGGCAAAAGAGTCGGATTTACTATGACAATACGATTACGAGTGATCAAGAAGTCTAATTTTGCTGTGCAGATTTTCGTCACCTGTGCACGCCAGGAACATATGCCTCAAAGTTCGAATCCCATTTTGACACGATTATATTTCGAGGTTCTTTTTCCAACATACACATGTTATACATTCTCATATCTTTCCCCAAGGTCGTAAACGCTAAGGGCATTACTTCGGGCTTCCCTCCCACATCAACTCCTGATATAAGGAAAATATTGTTAAAAGAGGCAAACTGCCACCTCGTGTGTATTATGCAGGGTCAAAGCTGGACAGTGATGTGTGACAGTGTTATTCATTGTGTAAATGTTCCAAATCTATGACATTGCATACCAGCAGTGGGGTGGGGGTAGCAACGGTGTCGGATAAGTATATATTTGGTGTGCTACATTTAGCACAGTTCTGGGAGTTACTCCAGCATACTACGACCATTTGGAAAATCGATCGCAATTTCCGGTATGGCTAAAATAGCATGACCTAAAAGTATTATCACAATTTGATAATGATACGAGTAACTATCAGCTTAGATTTCATATGGCTATGGAACCAGTGTCGTATGCATGGCTGCGTTAGAATAAGAATTTCGAAAGTCATTCCCTCACTTACCCCCTGTGAGAGATCCAGCGAACATCCACAGTTTGCAAACAGCTTCACATCCAGGGCATGAAGGCGCCCTGAGGAACTGAATCCAACCTAATCATATCGAAGCAACCATTTAGAATACATAATCACATTTTTGCCACTCACTGAAATAAATCAAGTTTGCTGCACTCGTTTAGACTTTCGGGACCAAGAACATTCGACACGTAAAATCACTTTGAGTTACTTCAAAAAGGCAGCGCCCGGTCTACATTTTACTGATCAATCTTTTGTATCGTTTCCTTAATGCTGATACACAGGCACGGGAAAAACAAGAAAATTCCTTCACCACCTTTCTTCAATATTAGATTAAACATGGAAGAGTATTCACGTGTATCTGTATTGGCGTGACCTGTACAACTGACCCTTAACCAGCAACAGAGGGTATATGTATATGTTTATCTTACATCACACATGAATGTCCCTTTCTGATTGGCTAAACGCTATTCTATTATTTTCAATGTACCCCGCTTACAGGCGATGTATTATTTTCAATGTACACCGCTGGGAATTCCGAAGTCTTCTGGTGCTTCATGGTAGCACTCTTTGATCTCGAATAACATTGAATCACGCATCAAGTACGGAAATTACCGATGTTTTGCGATTGAAAATCGATGGAAGGGAGATAACTCTAAATCCGTTTACCTTGTGTCGTCTTCAAAATGGCGATTCGCCTCGCATTCAACAGAAGTGCTTCAAACAGTTCAAAATTAAAATTCAGGTGTTCGGAAAGATAAATACGTTGTTCACTGGTCATTCGGGGTCCATGGGCCCTCGCGGGTACATCAGCCCATGGCCCCCTCGCGACCAGTGAACAACTTATAATATTTTGTGTAAAAGAATTTATGAATGTCAGAGATGGATCAACTATTTACCGACGACATGTAAATCCCCTAAGCCACGTGGTTGATAGAATGAACACCAACAGCTGGCAACACGTCATTTGGTGGGTGTTTCTTGTTTTTTGTGATTGCAGTATGGTCCTTGCCGTGCCCTATAATTCCACATGTTTCGCGAGTACGTGCGCGCGCGTGCTGCATGTGGGTTTGGATGATTCGTGAAGAGGTGTCAGTGCCCTCGACAATAGTATGTGCCTAGGGCATTATGTTACTCCTTTAGAGAAGATATTGTTCGTTTCTTAAATTACAGTTAGCCCTAAAGATTTCAAGTGTCCGACACACTTTACTTGAACAATGTAATACAAATTCATACTTTTCCAAATATTGCATAAAGTGTTATGCAACAGATGAATATGTTGTACCTTATAGCGGGCAAGGAAAGCATGTCTTCCTCCCATCAGTGCGATGTCTTCGTCTCTGTCCAGCATGCAACGAACTGGTCTGTTGACTCTGGAACAAGACAATAATGGTTGTGAGATGCAGCGAAAAGTTCTATGAGCACCTACCTGATCTCTGTCACCAGTTAGTATCAACTATGGATTTTCCGACTCCGAGTTGTCAAGATCTCTGATATCGCTGGCGTTTGTTTGTTCACCACCACATTTACCCCGGTGAGACATTGACCAACCCGTTTTCCTGACACAAATGACTTTTGCTAACAGCTGTGTACCATACACAGCAGTATTTAGATTCAGGTAACGGAACTCGCCACGTTTGGATGTATAACGACCATCCTTTGGTGGCTGAATGCAGATCCAGACTGAAAATTTTCCAGCACATTTGGCTCGAGACATTCTTGGATGCAAGATTATGGGGGACAAGCGGGATATGCATTGGATCAAGAATGGCAAAAGCAGCAGCCAGACGTATCTCATGTATCAGTAAACACAAAAAAGAGCGTAGGTTGCTGAAGATCAATCCTGAAACAGGTGTAATTAGTCACATACTTTGCAGCGGCGACGGCGACAGGCAGGACGAGAAATGACGTCATGGTTTCCTTCCCCCCAAAGCCACCGCCTGAAAATGATTATGATCATTAAAAGAACACTGGACAATGTCCAAAATATAAAGTCTTCTAGAAATGGGTTAACTGTACAATTCAGTCGAAGGACTTCGACTTCAACGTCTCAAATTTAGATTAACATTCGGAGCACCTTTAGACTACAGTACCACTTCTCATGAGGACGTTAGGGTTAGATTAATCCTTACCCTAACAAACCCTAATCCTAACCCTATAATAACCCTGATCACCTACAATTACGTAAGAGAGCATTATGACGTGTTCTTAAAGTTTGTGGTGCTGTATTATGAATGTAGGCCCAACATTCTCCAGTAATTTGATACACCCGTTTTGTTATACCGTAAACTTTTCGATACAATTTTGCGTAAAGCAAATGCGATTAATATGACATGTGACATTCAGCGATCAATAGACATACTAGGTCATCTCTGTTTTGAACCTATAAAATCCAGGTTGAATATAATGTGGTTGTTATAATCGTTACACACTGAAAACAGTTAAACATAAATCCGCTAACCATGTGATAAAGTCACCTTTATGCTTAGTATGTGGATGTGTGTGTTGTTCACTCCACACTCAGCATATATATCTATATGACAGAGATAATGAATTGCAAAATCTGGTCCGAGTGTTTGATTTTGGTTTTACGCTTCTTTCAGCAAAAGCCTAGCAATTCCGTGCCGGGGGACAGCAGAAATGAGCTTTACACATCATACCCTGTGGGAATTGCATCCGGGCCTTCGGCGTGACGAGCGAACGTTATAACCACTAGGTTACCACAATGGCAGAAAACTCTGGTCAGAACAACCCAGTGATTGATGTCATGAGCATCGAACCGCACCATCGGAAAGTTTTAAGAACATCAACCAAGTGACTTTGTTTGGCTTCCCGATTCGTCAAGACGAATCCGGAGAGTTGCATAGCATGAGATCAGATCATAGTTACTATGATCATCTATGCCCTTCGCAATGTGGCACAGATATACATAAGTGTGTTAACTATCTTACCTATACGTTTAACCCTGGAAACTATTCTGTTTGCCGGTACCCCAAGCGCAGCTGCAACCTGATGCTGAAAAAGCCATTTTGTATCTAATAACTAGGAGCTTGTATCTGAGAGCATTACCAGCGAATAGTTACACGTGTTATTCTGTATTCTGATTTCAGGTGTCAGTTTTATAAGGACGTGTTAACGATAAAACATTCCTTTCTACCTAGCTATTCTCGAAACGTTCGTAGCCCTACGAACGTCTTAAGCCCATTCTTAACACATTGGCTACGGTCAAAGGGAAGAATTCTTAGGGCTACGAACGTTTCGAGAATAAGGGCCCTGGTGAATGATGCTGTTACCTGAAAGTGAAACAAAATTTATATCACAGTATGTTTTTATCTGTTTCTCCGTCTCTCTAAAGTTCTGTCTGTTGTTTAACGTGTTATTAGTGCATGTATAAGACAATTATATAGCACATTTATCCATGCAACTAGTGCTTACTCAAGGCGCTGCTATTTCATCATATAACGTATAAGATTTTAGCACAGATGTAGAGCAATGTGGGTGAGTGTGTTCTAAGGCCGACTTTTGTAATATTCCAGCAATATCACGGCAGGGGACACCAGAAACGGACTTCACACAAATTTCAGCTATCTTAGGAACTGAATCTGGATCTTCGGCCTGACGAACGAACCCTTAACCACAGGCTACCCAACCAAACCAGTCTATGAAAGGCCGTTCTGATTTGTAATTAATTACTTGTGATCGATCGCTTTCATGGGAATAAATTATGTTTAAACTACAATCGACAACAGAAAAGTCCCGGAGAAAGTTTCCCAACAAATGACAACATGCTACTAACTCAGTCCTAAAGACTAGAACCCTTTCAAATATTCACAGTTCAGTGTTCAAACCTGAACTGATGATGGGAACTGGCTACAGGATATTATTTCCATCCCTCCCTCCTCATTGGTCGGTTTTGCTACAGCGACTTGAGTCTCCAGGTAAAAATGTTCTTGTGGACCAATCCGCAGTTCATCCTCTATCACGTGATCTGATTCGCGGAATCCAAGGTCAAGGTCACCGTTTGTCACAGTAAAATTTGGGTTGAAAAAAGAATTTTCCTGAATGGCTTCCTATAAACAGAGAGAAAAGGAAACTGAAAACTGATGACATCACGCATCATAACAAAATACAACAACAAATGACCCTCCCTTTATTTTGATGTCATGGCCCGTAAAGACCTCCATACACTGCCGTGTATAATACTCACACTTTTTTCACGTCAGTGTTATTTACTTTATAAATGACCTCTTGCAATTCAACATGTGAAAGAAAATCAAGCCAACACAGGACCCGTAAAATGGCCAAAAATCGGTAGTTTCATGCCACTGTCAGTACCAACGTGTCTGCCGCCACGAACGTTCCAAAAGTACATTGACACCCTTCGAACTGTTATATAATAATTTGTATAGCGCTAGTACCCAAAGCGCTTGCCGGAGTTCTACATTGACTGGAGTCTATTCAAGCACATCTATGGCGAACATATATGTCTTGTCATGTTTCTGGAAAGTTGGCAACAGTTTGACTGTTTCTGATGTCAGGACACGGGAATAGGAATAGGACACAGGATGTGACTTGTTATACAGGCTACAAGTACTGTGGTATAAAAATATGATGATACCTCGACTAGATCTTTTGAAAAGTATATACTCTTAAGGATCTTTCATTTGTGAATAATTTCTCAATTTGAAAAAAGAAATCTCCAAACGGAATAAAAATTTGATGGTAATTTAATTCATGACCATGAAATGACCAACTGTCTGAACACTTTGAAGCATGTGACGAAATGAGCGTACCTCTATGGTGATAATAGGAGTCAGGTCCTCATATTCAACCTTCACAGCTTTTGCCGCCCTTTGCGCTTCGATCTGAGTCTTTCCCAGAATGCAAGCAATGATTTGGCCTTGAAATACTACCTGAAGGAAAAGGCCATAATCGATAATATCATATTATCGATAATGTCTACCAAGGAAACATTGGAAGTATCAGTTTGAACTGAATCAGTTTGCTGGATCCTTAACGTGACTTGTGACTAACGTTCGGGATAATTTGTGGCTGAAGTTGTGGTGATGATTTTAGGGTAGGGGGATGAGGGGATGGGGCTGGTCACTGCATGTACTCAGTGAGGTATGGGTGGCTATCTACTAGTTTACATGTACTAGGGGGTGACGGCAGTCTTGTACGAAATTGTACTTTTACAAATATGCTAACAATCGTGACGGGTGTTGTACATGGCACGCAGGGGAAGACTTCCCTTGTACGTTTAAAGGGGGGGTGGGATGGTTGATTCGCATTTTACATACTTCTCCATAAAATCATCAACAGTTCCTAGTCATAAATTATCAACGGTCTCTAAGGACATCTCACCTATTGCAAGTAATAATCACGTATTTCAGATTTACGTTGACATCATTATGATTAATATACTTTCACCCTTCGCAGGCTGACTGTTACCATCATTAACAACTGATGGTGCATTGGTTACCCTTTGTGACACCGACAGTAAACTGCTGAATTCGACAACTTGGAGGATTCTCTTTTCCTTATTTAACCAAATGGTGGTCAACCGTGCACCTCAATGACCACTGATCGTTTGTATTCCACTTAACCTCCTGGTACGGGACGTCATTATATCACCTAACAGGACATTTCTTACCTTCTTGGATGCATAGATTTCCATCTCATCAGGTTTAGCAAGCCCAAATGTTGTCAGTCCTGGGATATCTTTAAAGCTGACAAAGTCCACAACACCAGGCATAGCCAGTGCCTCAGAAGCCTCGACAGATAGGATATTAGCATGTGCCTTTGTGCTGAATACGAACGCAGCATACAGTTCACCTGGAAATATGACAGTGAAACATCAATACCAAACAAATCATCTTTGATTGCCATTTTAGAAGTTGAGGAGATGAACAATAAGGATATTTGTATGGAAATACAACCTCTTCATTCTGTATAAGAGACATCCCGACTTGCTTGACTACAACATTGGATCCCAGAAGTGCATATCCATAGAAACGTACTCACTCTTCTTCTTCTGTACCAAACAAGTGTCAATGAAGCTGATATTGCAATGATTTTTTTCTTTGAATACGTGACCTGAGTGAGTAAGTTTTAAGAAAGCTTTGACCCACGCAACATATCAAGACTGGGGATGGCCACTCCATGGTTAATATTTTCGTATTTTGGGTGGTGTTGGATGGGATGTGGGGGGTCGATTGTTTTGTGCTCCCGTTTCTTCATAAAAATGGAACTGTTGCCTGAGAATAAAACTATAGCTCAGAAAGCAATCACATCATCACATCCCTGCTGACCTTGACTTGAATTGTGACTGATTGAGAGTATTATCATTATCATGTTGTGGTCCTTGTAGAAACTAAGTAACCGAATGTAAAGAATTAATTTGTCATTCCAAGTGACATCACCCAGCACCATGAAATCAAAACACATGCAAGATGACAATACGATTATATATCTCATCAATAATAGGGGCAGTAATCCTTACTGTACAGTTCATGTGTATCACGTGTAGAGACGTGATGATTCTAACCATCAACTATTCGTTTGTCATTGCCAATGATAATCCCTTTCTGATCATGGATAGGAACACAAAGCCATTAACTCCTGTACTCCGGTTATTTTGTGGACAATCTTCCTTATTAAAAATATGAATCATGTATTCGTTACCTCGAACCGTGAACAGGCCGTTTCTAGAAACAGAACTCTTTAGAAACAACATGCATATCGTGTGTAAGGACAAGTGTTTTACCATCAGTCATGGGCATGTCATCTGTATACATAGCCTCGCCTGTCGTCTGCAGCAGAGCGGAAGTGTGTACAAGTGGTCGTCCAACTGCATCATCCAGGTCTTGATCGTCTGACACAGCCTGGTACAACTGTACCCCTTCGCTGACATTTCGCTCGATGTCGTCAACTGCGTCACTGACCCCTGTTGTCTGAAGGCAGATTTGAGTTTTGGGTTACCTTTGGTCCACAGACATCGGAAATGACCAATAATAAGCCAAACGGACGAGCATACAACCAATCTGAAAAGACATCTGGTCGGTGTTTATTGATGAATTATGAAATACAAAATTAATGATGAGGATGTGTTGTAATGGCGCGATTTTGAAAATACCTACTTTGAATATCGATAAAACATGATATCTTGCAAAACTAGGAGCGGTGGGATAGCCTAACGGTTAAAGGGTTGTTCGTCAAGCCGAAGACCCGGGTTCGATTCCCCACATGGGTACAATGTGTGAAGCCCATTTTCTGATGTCCCCCACCGTGATATTGTTGGAATACTGCTAGAGCGGTGTAAAACCCATCCCACTCTCTTGACATCATAAGTAATCTTGAAAAATAGCTCAAACGTACAGAGTTGGGTTTTTTCAGGATTGAGTGGAATAATATTGTTTTAAAACACAACATTCTGTCCCACGGCCGAAATGCAGACAAACCCGTGAGAACATTACGGTATAACGACCGTACAACTAGGAATCCGATTAGTAATGACAATAGCTCATTCATACACTGCGACAACTCTTACGACAGGGACTCTTTCGTTGCGTAACATAATGCCGAGAAAGGATTCTAGTGACTGATATTATGAGCAACAGTTCCTGTCAGCTCAAATAGAAACCGACACGCAGTAGACAAGTTGACTGAGTTTGACCATGAAGTGATGCAAGAAGCAAAAGTTGCTATGGACAAATAATTATCTGAAATCCCTTCGTAGGGCGCAGAACACAAAAATACGGGACATTTTTGACAGTACTTGATTGAGATTGACTGTTTTAACTCACAGTTAACATGGACGAAGTGCGATGTTTTAATGAAGGGGCCTGATCGACAACCTTCTCTACTATCCAACTGCGAGTATTTCAATTAGTAAAAGGGTATTTGAATTGGCTGACAACAGCGGAGACAAACGGACTCATGCCCAAAGAGACGTGAAACCAAATTCAGTTTACAAATACAGGGACAGGGAAGGCATTTATAGCATGATTTACATCCTGTTGTCCGTATTCGAGGTCAATGTGAGTAAACCGGTAGCTGGTGATATGATAGGTGGCCCACTTTCATCTGTTTACTTGACCTTATAGTAATGGGGTCTTTGACCGAATACACATATAGGAACTTTACACTCTTTTAGTATGAGTGTCTAGTGTACCAAGGGTTAAATACTGTTAAGAAGTGGTTAAAAAATTTGCAAATGCGCGTTTTACGCTGGTATAGGTTTAAGATTGTTTTCACAATGCATTCACCGTAAACATGAAGATGGTTGTGCAATTTCCGTCTGTGAGTTTGGAAAGCTCTGTACCGAAGTTTATTCTAGTTAAACCACAACTAAGCTATTTAAATTTACTAGAAGAAAAGCCAAAAGTGATCTTAGAAGTTCAGAACTAAAACCAGCCCGATTAATCGAATCCAGTAATCAATATCATGAGCATTGACCTACGCTATTGTGATAAAATGGCACAGGCGGATCCAGAGGGGTGCCGGGGTGCGCTACCCTTTGACCAGAGAGTTTATCAAATGACCATTGAAAACGGGTGAATATGAAGTGTTCACGCTCTCTTTCTCAAGAGTGCGGACTCACACACCCCTAATCCCAACTTTAGAATGGTGTGCTAAAGACCACGTCTGCCCTGTATTTTCATATTTTAACCCAGTCATGGGTATCTGTAACATATGTGTACACTGCTATGAGTTTAAATTTGAATGCTAAGACAACATGAATCATGGTTTTCTGGATCCTAATGGCATGTAGGTGGTATCTTCTATTCATCTAGTCTACTACTAGTGAGGTAACGATACGTTTCAAAACAACATCGATTGAAACGATTCACCCAAACCTCGATTGAATTCAATTTTCGTCTCTCGATTCGGTCATTTTTGCTATTCTATTCCTTATGAAAGGGAAAACATCACGTTTTATTTCACTCTCAGGGTCGGCTTTGATATCGTGAAGTGCATCATCATCCTTGCGATGTCTACTAAGAACAGTTCACAGAAGATAATAAGCGTCGTTCAATCACATTTCGCCTTATTTGGGTCAATACGTTCTGGGTATGTGGAGATAATATAAACAGACATTCAAATATGGAATCGAAATAATGATAATGGTATCGATGAATCGAACTGAATTTTTGCAGCCCTAAATGAAACCTGTTTCTCTTTTCATGCATGAAACTTATAATGATTTTAAAACGTGTATTTACGTGTGTTGTTTGAAACTTTGTGTTAACCTGCTGTAGTCTCTGTGTGACGTCGGTGAAGAACTTGAAAAAGAAGCTGGTTGCGAGGGTACGACGATATTCCACCATGCCACCTGGTGAGCCGGGGACCAAGGGGAGGTCACTCGCTAGATTTTCGCACGTCTTCTCCAGCAGAGCGTCGTCCCAGATCCTGATGTAAAGGAACGGGCATTCAGATAATCAACTGTAATATCCATGTCACTGGTAAATACTCACAAAGAAGCTTAACACAAATGGGTGCGCATGTAGTCTTTGTCGTGTTTTGAGGGAATATATTATGTGGAAAATGTTGAGTTTTCTCTTTTGTAACATCAGTACAACTTAAAGTCATCTATTTTGGGGAGATGGTGACTGCGAAGCGGGTATTTGAAACACAGTAACCGCACAAATAGAAAGGAGTGAATGGATTTGACCCGAATGAAGACGGTGTGAGGCGAGTGGAGTGGAGTAAAGGACGGCGAAACAGAGAAAATGGGAGAGTATCGAGGAAGAGCTTGATCTTGCTGGATCTAGAGCCAGTTTGAGCAGTGGAAAGTGGGAAGGACGTTGAGGGGACAGGACATACGTCATGAAGTCATAAAGTGGTGCATGCTGTGGCTGAACGGAGTAGAAAAGAAGTGGAGCCAGTTGGAACAGAGGGTAAGAACTGAAGTCGAAAGGGAGGGGTCATTAACTGAAACCGGTTAGAACAAACGGAAGTGGGTAAGAACTGAAATCGAAGGGAAGGGATCGAAGGAGTAAGTGTGCCATCATAACCACGCTTCCTCACTGATGTTTCATGCCATTCATTGTCCTTTTCGCCAACACGGTGGTTGGAGCCATGCCGCCATATGCCAAGATGGCGTCATCAACAACATTTGTTCCGGACTGGAATCGGACCATCATTCCAGCGTTCACAATGGAGATATCGTCATCTTTCCTATGAGCCTGCTTAAATCCGCGAAAGTACTCATCCTGAAATTAAACACATTAAAGCATGCTTGGTATCATCACAATATGAAAATGACTGAAACACATGTTAATGATAGAATCGCAATTATTTGACTGTGGGATCGGTTCCTACATATTACTTTTAGTAAATATCAAATGTTGTGTATTGTTTTACATACGTCTAGAGCCGGATGTTGTATTTTAACCTATTGTCGTTTTGTACGGCATTGTAGTCAGGGGCAACTAACGGGATCGGGTGGTCGGGCTTACTGGCATGGTTGATACATGTCTTGGTATCCCAGTTGTGATCGATGCTCACTCATTCATTCACTCACTCACTCACTCAAGTGTTGAAGCGACCCTGAATATATAAGAATCAGGTAAACAGAAATTCCTTTGACATAAACGCCATTCCACTCACTCACTCACTCGCCCACCCAAACCTACCCACTCACTCACTCAGTCACTCATGGCATTAGGTGTTGAATCAATCCTGAATATGTAATACTATGATTAGCACTGAAATATCCTGTACAGGAATCATATAGGTAAACAGAAATTCCTCTGACGTGAATGTCATCCCTCAACAAGTTGTTGTGGTGAAAGTAGTGAACGTTTTGGGTTTGGTTTCATTTTTCACCTTCATGATCTTCATGATCAATGAATCCATTAACAGCCACCTCAGCCAATAACAAACAACGTACAAAGAACACAAGAAATATCAATTATTTACCTCTGACGTGAAAGGAATATAAACAGACAGTAGAACCTCCTTGGGATGAACCGCTGTCCTCCTGTATCCTTTTAAAAAGTCCCCGTCCATCTTAACTTTCCTTGGAGGTTCCCCTGTACAACGAACAAATCAGTTGGGAAACAGATAGGAACAGAAATTTATGCCAAATTTACCTTACTTTTCAGAGGTGTAATTTCAAATACCCAGATCACTTGCATTTACAATAAAGAATTGTAATGCGCCAAACATCCGGGCGCTTGGTGTCTGCTCATGACGCTGCACAAAACTAACATGCATTACTGTAGAGGTACCATGTTCACCGGTAAATCGATCTTCATAGAGTCTTTAGCCGGCTTTTAAAGATTGTTAATGATTGTGATTTCTTTATTTTCTTCTTTCAGGGAAGATCATTCCACGGATTCTGGGCAATGTGAGCAAATCATCTGTGTCCAAACCTTTTGGGGTGGTTTTGGTTACGTTAAGAGGTAACTAATCAGCAGATCCTAGTGTCCGCGAAGGATTATATTTCCCAATCAGTTCTGTCAGATACAGGAGCAATTTGATTGACACATTTATATGGCAAAGTATGAATCCTTTATTGAACTCGAACTTGGACTGGGAACCAGTGTAGCGAGTCTAGCACTGGTGTTATATGTGCAGACATCTTAGTTCGGATCACTATTAGTGGGGTTTTTTTGGACACGTTGGACACACATTTTCCTGGGTTAGATAATAACATTCATGTACTACACATTCATAACAAAAATACAGACAAATATAAAGCTTGCCTGCGAGGTTATAAAGGTGAGCGCATTTTTCTCACAATTTTATTCTTATTTCTATACATATTATGTGCACTGCATTTGCGACTTTAAACTATATTGCAACGGATGACTCAATGCTGAAATATAATATAAAACATAATCGGAAATAATAATGACGTTCAGTTATGAATTTACTTAGTGTCATTTAGTCAGTTATATATCGCAAAGCCACATCATTTACTGTGCTGTTAATTAAGCACAGTGTATAAAAGTAAGAATGTTTTATCTGTCTAACGCTGGATGGATATAAAATCGGTGATGTGAGATGGTGATTGCCTGAAAGTTCGTTCTCCTTGAACGCGTTAAGAACGTTCGTAAGAAGCACGGATTACGTTGGTATCTCGTCTGCAACTTGCCACACGTGTGTGCAACAAAACTTACAGGCGTCCACCATCCGTTGAATTTAAGGAAAACCTTTAGGGTTTCATGCCTAAAATTTATGAATGTATTTGGTCCAAGATTTCTAACTTACAGAGTAAGTGTGTGTGTGTGTGTGTGTGTGTGTGTGTGTGTGTGTGTGTGTGTGTGTGTGTGTGTGTGTGTGTGTATTTGTTGGAAACAACCATGCCTTTTGAACCCCTTGCGCATGCATATGGGTATCTGTTTGAAATAGTTCAGTCAGTTGATGGCTTTGTGCACGTGTGTTTCTCCTGAAGCTAGTTAGGACATTTGACAGCTTCGACGCAGTATCCGTATGTGTGTGTTGTTTTTTGTTCACCGTAAGGAGGTTTAAGATGTCAACTTCATTCAGCCTGAACATAGTTGGTGGTCTGTGCTTTCTCACGCAAGACGTTTCATGCGACAGATTGGGCTATGCTAAACAATTGAACCTGTGGATATCGCAGCTGAATTGAGCTGTCTATTCTACTCGTACACACAGCGTAGTAACCATATACCTTTACATCCTACCGTGAGCTCTGCCGCTGCAGCCATCAGCAGGGGTATGAGGTCAGATATTGGACTGGCCGTCATGATATTGCCTCCGATACTCTATAGTTGATAAACACATAAAAGACATAACAAAAAGATGCAATGAATCGTGAACTTCCCCAGTGGATAGGAAATGCAAGATTTATGGAAGTCAACTTCTTTATTGTGAATAACACGACGTTTCATGGTCCTTCATCAAGAATACGACCCGGAACGTCGCGTTATTCACACTAAAACCATAATGGTTAGCTTCCATTAATGGTGCTTTTCTTATGCATTCCACTTCTAAATGACCTTCAAAGACTGCACAATGGAATTCCAAGCAGAAGTTAAACAAGGTTGCTCCACTTAGACTATTGATGCGGTGTCATCACCTAGAAACCAATAAACGACAGAGATGAACAAGGAAATCTGAAAAGACCCATGTGTATTGAATAACATTTACAGGGCTGAGGAGAAGGGCAAACACGGATGCTGTTTCCAGTACCTCAATTATCAGTTTGCTGGCTAGGACCTGAATCTGTGAAGATTCGTCCTCAGTAACATAGAATGTATAAAAAGGCAACCGACGGGATCGGGGTGTTTGACTCACTGAAAAAGTTGACATGGTGCAGACACGATGGTTTTGCAGACCGCAGCCGTACAACATACCGTTTATTTGGGATTACACTTTCTTAGTAAAGTACAGAATGTGAAATGTTTCTAAGTGTGGCTTTAAACAACAATCATAATAGGACCTGATGATTATGGTATCTTCAATATAACTCACAGCAACGTTCCTAATTTGATGACCTGCGAACCACCTCAACATTTCAACAAAGGCAGTGAGGGAGCGGGTCTTGTGCTCTGCAAGATAATCACGTGATGATCTAATGATCTGATAATAAAGAAATGAAAAACACAATTTCCACAATCACACGAAATTTCCCCTGAAGAGTGCCCATTGTACAATTCCGACAATATATAGCCAAAACATGTGTTTATGATTCAAAACAGTAACTTTTGCTGTTACAATACGGAACAGCAAAAGAAACGCAAATGTTTTCATTTTTTTAAATACTAGACATAAACATGAAAGCTTACTTTAACAAATTTCTTCTTTTTTTTCGAAACTTTCGATTCTTTTGCTGTTCATGGCCCGTATATCTCTATATGTCTAATTAAATGGGTTAAATATAATGGCGAAATTCGACTGCGCAAAGTTTGTCTTCTATAAATATTAACATAATTAACTTTTCGAAAGGACGGATTCCTACCTGGTAAATCTTTTATTGCCTTCCGAAATACATCGTCCATGGTTGCCAAGGTAACTGACGCTCCCAGAGTAATTCCATTGGTCCTAACTTGTACTTTGTTCAGTTCTGCGATGTCTGTGGCAGCAACTAATACTGGGTAGTGCATATTCTTAAATTTGGTCTCGATTCCTGTAAAAAAATGCGTTGGATGGCGTTGATAAGGTCAGACAATGTTGCTTCTCCTCGTGACGTTTGAATCATTCATAGAAACAAACATAAATGGTTGAACTGACCACATTTCTGTACATTATTATTTATTACTTTTGATCAGTGGTTCCGAGAGGGACAAGCTTGAAGGTATTTTTAAAGGCATTTATTTAATGGCAGGGAGGATTTTGTGGACCAAGAGGTATTTGTGGATAACAATAAATTTCGGGGCACACGTATACCCTTTCGGATCCACTTATTGTCCATTTGTGAAGTCGATGGGCACCTCGTGATAAGAACCGCCGTGATGTGTGTGTGGTGAAACATTATTTGACATGATGAATGGATGGGAGGTAGCCTAGTCTGTCTCAAAGTCCCTGAACCACATTATTTTCCCGACAGCCAAGCTTTTTCCGCAATGCTAAGCCTTAAATGGAGCAAGCCTAGATTTCCTCAGGTTCTGAATCTCTGACCTCCATGGGGCTCTCCAGAGACTTTAGCATTAGTCTAGAGGATGCCAAGAAATGGTGAGTATGTATTACAAAGAAGTTGCTAACTATGATAATCTTTTCCCTGAAATAAACAAATGTCAAATACATATTCAAGCAAAACATTTCCGATGGTTTAGTGGACACCGTCAAACGAGAATCATTCTTCTAGCTAAAAGGGATGTAGCAGATATTAGTTCTCTATGTTCTTAAACGGCCCATGTTATGTCATTTGTGAAATATATATTATCTAATCTAGTCGATGGAGATGGGCCAAAATCGTAAGTCGCTTTGTCTCTCCTTCATACACCTTTGGGTTAATGTTTTAGTGTTGACATCAAGATTACTGATTTTTTAAATTAAAGGTAGCACACCCTATCTGTTGAGGTATATACAAACCTATTTCAGTGTTCCCGTTGACAAGTTTAGCGTTTGGGAAATCAGCCGTAATTTCCAGAAGTTCATCCAGTGTCACTGGCCGGTACCATGTTACTCGACTGGTGGTGAATTTCAGAGATGATTGGTAGAACGTTGACATTGTCTACATGTATAAAGACAAATAAAAGTTTGCATGTATTAACACTGTACACCGTCTGTTAGTCTTCATTTATATGCTATTTGTGATTGATTTGTTAAAATCGTTTTCCACTTTTTTATGTTGTCTGAAAGAGCAAATTAACAAAAATACACTTGAAATTAAAACATCTCATTTCGTTCAGATTCATGCTAATGCGAGCTAATTTGAATACATAAATCCTTATTATCACCTTCAGCTCAGGTGGAAATATGGGCTCCTGTGAAGAGTCATACGTCACTTGCCCGTTTGTCACTGAGGCCAAATGACCAGTATCGCCATTCGTTGAATCATTCTGAGCTCCCTTGAACGATGAAACAAAACAACGTTATGCAACTCTGTATCTCCAATACTTGCCTCCAGTGTGTGCAATAATTTAATTTGCAAACTGGCCAATTAGGGCCAATTGCCACATGCACGCTTTGCAATGTACAAGCCCAGAATGAATTCTGCAGGCACAGTTTGTTAAAGTCAAACCAAAACAAAATAGACTACATTACACAGTTTTATACTGTTTGTACAAAAAGAGTTAACGTTTTTATTTGTTAAGACTGGTATTAACCTTCCTATGTACATAACGCTGAAATACCAGTTATCGTAACATGATGGTTGAGTGATGATTCCTTAACGCTAATAAAAGAAATAAAAACAAGGGAAAGATTCCAGTTGTTTAAAAGAACAGATAATTTACTGAAGGCCACAAAGGCATGCAAATATTTGAAACTGCCGGCCCGATGCAATAACACCCGAAGCCCTGCCTCAGGATCGGCGATTGTCTCTATCGCTGTTTGCTTCATGTTTGACGTGTTTCCGTACTGGTGAGCTAACAACATTCATGACATAATTTACCAGCACCAAGTCCTACTGACATAAGCATTTCTCCTGCCCTGGATATGTCCCGTGAGAGTTTTTATGCTTGTCGAAGTGGGTAAACATAATCTCATGGAGGAATATTTTTGTCAGACCCACAGATTTATAAGCTCCTCCATGTCATGTGTCACATTGCAAATCCGAATGTCCGTTACGGAATAATAAAACTTCAAACTATTGACACAGTTTCAATTTTATTTCTGAGAGAAGTGGTTATTTTCGTGTAGGATAACACAGGAATACACTATTATCATGCTTGGATAGTTAAAGATAACAGCTTCCATGACGTTTCTCAAGTCAAGTACATGTATCATTTATAACAGTCTGTAAATACACTACCTACTTAGATCTTGAAAGATTTATTTCTTTTATTACGAGGTACTACATGTGGGCAATTGAAAGTATAAACCTGAACGTTTGACCCCCAAACTACAAACATTGTCAAAAGGATACGAGGTTCCACATTGCTGTGAGATATCAATGACACGATGCTTGTAATGTAGCAAATGATCCTCGCATCACATACATGATCTTTGGACACTCGTTTCTGCCATTTGTAAATCATCACAGTGTCTTCTTCACTCTGCGGTGTCTAAGTCTGTAAAGCAGATTTTAGTCTTCGCATCAACTGAGCGTGTCATGAAAACGTTACTTATAACGAGCAAATGGACAGTATTGTTTTGTTACCTTTGACTGTATCCTGCAGCAATTTTCTCCCATTCCACAGGCATCCTGCAATACAATGTGTTCTATTACTTATTTGTTATTTATCCGGGTTAGGGTTGGCTAACAGTAATCCCTCTTCTTGTATAGCTGATGCATGATATCGTATCTCAATAATCTATATCAATTAATGGAGATCGATGCCTATGATGTCGGTCACTGGATTGTCTGGTCCAGACTCAATGACATACAGAGTGCCGTCATGGTGCTAGAATATTGTTTCATATTGCGTTAAACCAACCAACAGTTTGTTTAAAATGACTTCATTAACGGTTGCTAAGTAAGGCATGAGATGCTAGTTCCTACCATGAGCACCTGGTGATCTGTAACTATTTTGTATGTTTTGTTTCCTCAGACATTCCAGATTGATTATTCTGGTAGTAGACGTTTTGAAATTAAACAGCTTATTCCCAGTAATAAATCTGGTATTTTATTTGATATCACTGCAGAACATATCAAATGTTAGGACATATTCAATAAAGATATATCTTCCGTTTCTTAAGTGAATGTCATGACGGCAGAAAATTTCAAATGCTAAGACATGTTCAATAA
Organism: Haliotis asinina; assembly: GCF_037392515.1. Taxonomy (NCBI): domain Eukaryota; kingdom Metazoa; phylum Mollusca; class Gastropoda; order Lepetellida; family Haliotidae; genus Haliotis; species Haliotis asinina. The sequence goes on from NC_090280.1 coordinate 58,604,581, forward strand.
AGATATATCTTCCGTTTCTTTAAGATGTCAGGTAAACAACTGTTTGATCGGTATTCATGTAAACTAATAATGAAAGATAAGCGTATTTTAATAGATGACAACCCTTCACCCTTCACACGGATAAAATTCTATATCGTAAAGTTGCATTAGGTTAAACAAGAAGTTTTCATCATTAAAGCATATTTCATTATTGACGGGGCCGTTTTGCGTTTGGTGTCATCCTACAAACAAAACAATGACACACGCATGGTTGATTGTTTCTACACATCCCGATCTCGGGATACACTAAGTATTACAGAAATACCGTCCGTTCAAAAGTACAGCGTATAGTTGACACATGAAGCATGTTTCCATCGTAAACACCTACCTTAGCGAAATAGTTGAAGCCTTGCAATATAGGCCGGTATCCCGTGCACCGGCAAAGGTTGCCTGCAGAATAATGTATAAGTCAGTGATGATCACAGTTTCAACGAGGAAGAAAACAGAAAGAGTAACGTTGGCAAAACGCCGTGTGAGTGAGTTTGGTCAACATGTCACATTTTGAGCATGTACTCCTCGAAATGAATCAGGATACACCTGAAAGTACAAGTTAACCTTTATTCTTCTCCAGGTTTCTTCTAAAACTTTGAATTCCACTGTGGGTGAAATTCTGGGAAAGTCTAAAGGAACACTAAGCCTTGTACTTTCAGGTGTTTCCATGAGTATACATCACGGCGTGTTGGTGTAAATACAGAAGGTAGTTAGCGTTGCTACTTTGCAAAACCTATGTTTACGCTTCTTCAATGCCTTCTTACATGTGTCATCTCGAAGATGATGATGAAGAGGAACATATTTTATGGACAGACAGCCTCCTTAATGTAATAGATACAACTTTAACGTGCTTGATCATATGTTGTGCAATGAAGACGTATATCCATACAATTATAACATAGCTTGATACATAATAAAGACTAGTCCAGAAATTTAGCTACTGTTAAGTTACGTGTACGAGTTATACTGTATACTAATACATACCTAGGAATCCCCTGTATAATTTTAAACAACGTAGGGGAACCTGATATTTCTGTTTGGATGGGAAAATGTACACCATTCTCAGAGACAAACAACTTATGATCGCGCCACCATTTCTCTTTATCACCACCCTAAACACAACACATGAGATGCTCGTGCATCTTTTTTCATTTGTTGCAGTTTTCAAGAAGGTCGATAAATCATTGTAGACCATTCATTTTGACAATAAATCTTGCACATGCAAATTTCACGTCATACACAAATCATCTTTCAATGGCGATTACTGTGATTAAACAACAATGGTCGCGATGAAGTACAGGTGGTGATGCACTCTCAAAACATTTGTTATTATTATATCAACATTGATTAAGTCCGATATATCTCCCAGTCTTTTCAATCGTAAATAGTGAGTGCGTGAGTTAATATTTAACGTCACATCGGCAATATTTCAGCCATATCGTGACGAGAACATAACATTGAAATGGAATATATGAGTATTATAAAACCTGTCGACAAAGGACAGGAAAACAACTAGAATGTCACAGAAAAGAATGTAAAACTAGGAACTATACCTAAAACAATTTATCTATACAATACAATATAAAATGCGCTATAGATTGCTGACAATTGAATATAGATGATCATACTTGGGACCATGGGGACTTACAGTACTTTTGCTACTTGCATGGACCCTAGCTGGATTTGCATCATCCCCTCAGCCGTCAGCAATTTGGGTAAACATCTAGCCATACAATAAAAAGACACTTATTCTACGATTAAAAACCAAGAAATTTAGAATTTACTTTGAATGTTTGTGGACTTACATACCCTCTCAGGAGGACCATCGTAAATAAACAATGAAGTTCCCCTTCATTTTTAAAGAGTATATTATTGTTTGACTGTATTGGCAAGACGATAATTTACCGTCGAAACTGTCCTCTATTTGTTGTCTAGTTGGTTGTGGATTGTTGCGGAGGAGGGTGTACATTGACATGACGATACCCGGGGTACAGAAGCCACACTGAGACCCATGGGATTTAGCCAGCTGCTCCTGAAGATACAATGCAAGGTTAAAGTTACAGACTGTAATCATAAATAACACCATGAAGATGAGTACAGTCTACATGGGAAAATACCCTGCACCTGTACTTCATATTAAAATAAACTTTGATGTTACAAATGTCGATGATTATGTCTTGTGTCGGCGTCTGCTTCGTGCCACTTTTAACAATATCCCAGCATTATCACGACAGGGGACACCAGAAATGAGCTTCACAGATTGTCCCCATGTGAGGAATCAAAGCCGTGTCTTCAGCGTGATGAGCGAACGCTTTAACCACTATGCCGCTCGTTGTTCGTTTGAATACATCTGATTGTACTGGTTGTATTGTTCAAACTGTTTTTATTTTCTATTGTGTGAGTTTTTTTCCGTCACGATATGGCTGAGATATTGCAGATGCGACGTCAATTAATTCAGCCACTCCTTGTTTGAATGTAACCGCGGTCAAGATATATATATCCAAGATATAAAACGCAGCCTGTATTAAATCAGCTTGCATTTGTCATCTTCCTCAAAAACTTCATATTTTGTTATCACGACCAGAGCGAATGGAGCTCTACGAATTAAAAGCATCTGTAAATGCTTAATCTACTTACCTGAACTGGGTGCAGTCTCGTCTTACAACTGCCAATCCCTTCCACTGTAGTGACTGCTAAACCATGCAGAGAACACAGCGGCGCAAGACATGCGTTCACTGAATAGTGACTGTGTAGTTAAACATCACAACATACGGTTGATACCCAGTTATACTGTATATCATACATTAGTCCCTAATGACATGTTTTCAAAGAATGAATGACTGGGAGTAAAAAGGTTAAACGTTCTGGCCAAGGTATCTTGTACAACTTTGAATGGTCAGTGATAAAAACGATGTCGGAATCGTTAACGAATAAGACGACATGCAAATGCACGATAATAATAAATGCAATAATAATGTGTCCATTTACGTAAGTCCACCCTAGCTATATTCATAGCTCTAACAGTCAATAGCAAAGCACATTATTACCTCGGATAAACAAAGCAGCCCGTGATAGTCACATGATTTTTTTTCTGTTGGGTGAACAGAGGCAGTTTTGAGCAAACTCACTTGCCGAAGGGGAGACCACATTATCATACGTGTTTCGTTGTGGGGCATGTATGAAGCTCTAGAAACTCTTAGGAGTCAAGCTGTCCGCCCTTGATTTGTGACCTCACCCACAGGACCACATGTGCAGTGAACGTGTGTAAGACAATACGAAGCAGTGGTCATTTAAATGGTAATTACACACACTGTTTGTTTGTTGCTTAACGCTGCATTTCAATATAATAAAGGTCCTGAATGTCAGGTCATTGCAGTTTCAGGATACGAAATGGCATCTGTATGTCTGTCGTATCTGGACACCATCACGGTACAGGCGCCACATCCTCCCTCTCCACAGCCCAGTTTACTTCCTGTGAGACGCACTGGAAACAATAACAAGTTTATATGACAACCATTCTGTATATCACTACTAACCTAACACACACACACGCACGCACGCACGCACGCACGCACGCACGCACGCACGCACGCGCTCGGTTATATATATATATATATAAATCTGAAGCAGAACGTTATCACCAGACATATAAATCATTATTTACAGATCGCTGATCTTGCTGCATAGGTCTAAATACATTACCTGCAATAAAACCTTATACTGGTTACACCTACATGGGTTGTCAGCCCAGATTTGAAGAGATCAGCATGCGACGATTCGTCATTGAAAGGTCAGGATTCTCCGTTTTGCATCCCTTGTGATGACAGAATCACGGTCGAGCATGTTTTGCTTGACTTGTTGAATATTCCATCACAAGGGATAACTACTTAAATCTTGCTAATTAAATCTCCAACTAAGAAGGGTCTTCTTAATAATAAGTGCTCTCACATATTTATTGTAATTTTAAAAGAATTAATTTGTTATATGATTTGTACATAGATTAATATTTTATGACTAGTAGTTTGAATTAGTTCCTCAGGCCTTTAGTGGCTGAATTCTCAAGGTGGATGGTGTCGGCTGGGATGGGGGGTTGGGCATAAAGTATAAAGAACTGTACAATTATTATCCTCAAGAAAGTGGTACGTATGTCGCAAAACATTCAAAGTTGATATAAACTCTCCATATTTTAATCATATGGTATGTATCTGTTTTAACGTCTAGCTAGATTTCTCAAAATTGCTAACAGCAGGAAGCATATGTGCTGTAAGTCCACATGGTCCCAAGCATGGTGATCTACCTTTAGTTGCTGGTTATCGATGGCCCATTTTCATTGTGCAGTGTTCTCTGTGATGGTATCCTTAAATGATAACCTGCTAGTTTCAAAGTCTCTGGGTTACTCTAGTATTTTAACTGTTCTTCGGCAACAGGTTTTGAATATAAACATATAAATAATTTATTGCTCTCGTCACGATATGGCTGAAATATTGCCGATGTGACAATATTAACTCACTCACTCTGTATCATCAGCTTAAAAGGAAATCAGTACATGGATAAAATGATGATGATGGTGACGATGATGATGATGATGATGAATCCGTCAGTTCTAACTCGGATATGTGCAAATATATTACCTGCACGAAGAAAACAAAGTGTCAGAGAATAACAGCCCATACAATTACAGCATGAATGCATATGAGTCACAAAGGTCTACGCTGTATTTACCAATGACACATAAAATGAGTCATATTTACAGTGTTTTCGAAGGTATGTCAGCAAAGTTATCTCGGGATCTGGGTGGGCCTCCACAACCTGAAACAGATTCAGAATGTAACTTTCCAGGGCTCACAAAGATTTCACAAAGCGATAGTAGCGCTACGATGATCGCAACTCTAATACAATCGTTACTCTAATGATCGTTACTCTAAGTAACTCTCCTGAAGTGGTGTTTGCTTCAGTAGTCCGTATGTTTCACTATCCGAACGTTTTAGATGAAAAACAGAAGTGTTCGGATTAACGCGGTTTGAATGTACTCTACATAGACATACAAAAGCCTTGTGAAACCGCCCCAAGTATACAAAGTGCATCACGGTGCAAGTTGTAGCATAGGAGATATGCAGCAACAGCGTGTACACATCCAGATAACTGGGTTTATTCAAAAGGCCACACATCGGTCTGATATTGGTTTTAACAAAAAGATTCTCAAAGGTGTTTTTAACGTTGGCAATTACTTTCTCTCAAATCAAAAGATAGAAAGAAGAATAAGAGATGAACAACAAAACATATCAAAAACATGGATCCTCTATTCATTGAACAGTTAAACTTATATGTAAACTTTCCTTGTCATCTGTTGCTAAGCACCCGTATAATAAGAAACAGTGTGGTATAATTTCAGTGCCAACTTCTGCTGCCTTTGTACCTTTGCGCCATTGACAAAGAAGACCAACTCCGTCTCAAACATGATGCCAATCAATGGAGGTGTTGTCTTTCCTTGTCTTCTTCAAGCCTCTCCCTCTCCTTGATGCAAACGTTGTGGTTCAACCTTAATCCTGGACACAACGTACAATAATGGTTAGTAAACATTGACAAAGAAGACCAGCTCCGTCTCAATCATGATGTCAGTCCATGAAGGTGTTGTCTTTCCTTGTCTCCTTCAAGCTTATCCCTCTTCCTAATGCAAATGTTGTGGACCAACCTTAATCCTGGACATAATGTACAGTAACAGTTAATAGTCACGTGAGCGAGTTGGAATTTAGGCCACATTAATCCGTATCTAAAGTTTATCATGGTGACGTGTATTGGAAGTAAGGTTCAACATGTCTTAGACGGTTAACATATTTGTAAAACCTGCGGCTATGTGGAACGAACAAACCTTCAACCTGGATTACAATTTGTGAGAGTATGGTTTTAGCAATAGTTAGTAGTTAGTTAAATGTTGAATAAATTCACAGTTGTATACCGAATTATATATAATCTATAATGACTGACTGAATGTAGTTTTAAGCCGTTGTTAGCAATATCCCATCACTATCATGGCTAGGGACACCAAAAATAGGTTTCACACATTGTGCCCACGTGGGGAATCGCATCCGGATCTTCGGCGTGACGAGAGAACGGTTTAACCACTAGGATACCTCGGCGCCCGCAGATTAGGGTGAGACTTCTTCAAACAGCCCCAAAACGAACTGGACGTCTCAAAGGAAGCGCTGCTTAGTCAAGAACTTCCCAGAGAATATGGGTTATCCCCAACACGGTAGCATTCTGCATTATCCAGAGTGTCCGAATTTCTGTGCACCCAAGCGCATTCCTGATCTGCGTTAAGAGATCGGAAAGTACCAAACCAGTGGCTGCGAGGAGAGTTGGGACAGTGTACTAGTGGTTCAAATATGATTTTGAAGGCGAGGTCCGCATATTCACCACGCTTTCCTTAAATATTCCAAACACAGAGGCAGAGAACTGAGTCACACAAGTAATTTTTAGGGTGTTGCGACGTATATTGTAATATCTGCAGCAAACTCTAATAATCCTTGACGTAAACTGCATATCGTAATCAAAATGGACGTAATACGTAAATTGCAATTAAATTGACGTAAATTGTAGTAATTTTATTTGCAGAAAAACATAATGCAGTTTTAATCATTCGTAAATACACGTGTGTCCATTTCCGTTGCATATCATACATCACATAACCTTGTTGGACAACTCAAGGAAGACATTTTGTCCGATTCGATACCAAGGTGTTCACTGACACCAGTTGAATCTACTGACTTTGAGATACATTGCAATGTCACAGCATACAATCTGTTGTATTTGCCTATACACCTTCAGCTGTTGGTACTCTACAGCCTGCTTTTCAAATTGCATTGTCACCTATAGTCCAAATATTTTAAATTTAATTACTATTTTAACATTAATATCTGTGATAATCTAATTGTTTACTGACAGGTATGTATATTCATAAATTTATAACGTTTTGGCTGAAATTCTGCTGAGGTGACTCAGTTTGAACGCACTCACCCCTATTTAATCACGGAAGACGGGGAATAGACAACTCACATACTTTAAACATCTTTTAACTTACATTAATGTATGCAAGTTTTTGTTATCGTACATATCAGACAATACAGACATAAAAAGTCGAAAATGTTTGTGTCGCTTTGTTATCTGCCACGTCTGAAATGTAAACATATTTACATAATCGCTATCTTATACTTACATAATCGCTATCTTATGTTAAACGACCTTGACCTACATTTCGACATTTGGCTATAGGCGGCTAGTGAACTCGAAAACATGTAATTTATGTCGTTTTTCTTGCAGCTCATTAGACTTTTCGCCTCAATAGTTTTGCTTAGAAAGGCGTGCAGTCTATCTGTCTTGCCCATCATGATATCTGAAGGCAGCTTCTTGAACACCTGTTTTCACTCATAAGGTGCAGATGCTTAAGTGTCGTAATAGTCACACACAATCTGACTGAAAACGTTTGACACAGAATGTTTGGCATATGGTCTGTTATATATCGCTCTTTACAAATAACCATACAGCTGTTATTTAAATGTGGCACCTTGAATTATGAAATATTATCACCTGAAATATACGTGACTTGTTTTTCTGAGTAGAGAATTAAGTGACAATGTAATGAATTATTTGAGTAACCTATCAAACATTCCGCGATTTGCCGATTCAGTAACATAGTTATTTACATGTCTTCTCAAAAATTTAACAATGTTTACATCAACAGACTTCTAATCATAATCACTCAGACTTGCTATTAAAATACCAACAAATTGCAAAGTGCACTATCAAATCAAACCCGATACCAACATTTGCCGACACTCTGTGGGCACAGAAGACTAAAAGGTGAGTTGCAAAATTATTGTTCGATAGCCATTTGTAAGAAAATAAAGATGACCAGTCAGTTTCTGCAGTACAAACAGCAACGTATGTAGCCCAACTTTCAATTGTTTCATTTAAGATTTTTATCATACAGAATAATACTTTTTGCTGACCTAAAACTTCAATTAAAGCACATCAGCATCCTTTTCTTTAGGATTTTAAGGTTCTATCTTTTCTTCCTTTACCTTTTTAGTCCCACATAAAGAAAATATCAGGGTAATCAATATTTATTTATGGATAATACATTTCGATACATACATTATCATACAGTTATGTTCTTCCACATAACAAAAACCCCAGGACTAATCCAAATGTCATTACAAATATATTAAATATGTCCGATAAGCTACTGAAAAACTTTTCTTTTGTACATCAATTCTTCTTTCCCATTAAACAATCAAATATTCATTTTGATATTCATATCATTCAGAGAGGGGGTCGTCTCTTTACCAACCTATAGCTCATTATATGAAAATAAAACATCATTGAGTAACACTGATAGCCACTTTAAGTATTATTGTTTTAAAAAATACCAAAGTTTATGGCTTCAAATAACATGAGATTTTTGTTTGAAGCCTTCAACAAATGTTGTTACCTACGTTACCATCTATAACGTATCTATAACGTAGGTTACTGTGACATGCTTTGATCGAAAAGTGGACCACCAAATGATGCCCCAGCATCGCTTTCCTTTTAGTTACGATGGTAGTTAAAACACAATGACAGTTTGGAAGAATTACACTTTGTAACGTGTTTAACATGACGTCTTGTAATAATGTATACTATCGCTTAAAATTTAAACAACATAACCCTACAAAACTCATGTGGTTTCTCTCTCAAAATGTGTCTGCTGTTTGATGACTGTCGCCACAAAAATGTAGGTATAGCCAAAAACCAATCATAGTGTTTGGAACACTTAATTCCGTACTCCCTAGTAAAGTATGTATCGGTTACGTATCTATATTTTCATTTTTCTCTTTTGCAAATCTGTACGCACTACTTATCGTGATATGAGCTGTTTTACAATGTTGGAAATACGTGTTGTTGATATAATGTTTTGCGTCATGTGGTATAGAAATTGAAGTCATTATTGACATTGTAACGTATGTATTGACTGATTTCTACGCATCTACGCATATTTTTCCAATATTGAACTATAGTTATAGTGAAATCCTATCGTAATTAAATTAGTAAATGTTTTGAGCATAAATCATTGATATTGATCTTACTTGAAACCAGAAAGGTAAGTTACGATACTGCCATCTGGAAGAACACAGCGTATGTGTCCAAAGTTGCGGCGACAACGTTCAACACTCTAGAACTATTCCGATTTTGATGGTTTCTCACTCTCACCTGAATGTTATGTAATCAGCATATTGTTCTTTAAAAACTTAAGCTGAAACTCAAACTGCAACTTCAAAATGACAGTATGGCGACAGTAGCGTACGTATCGTTTTGCCAACTTTGACTTTTCGCGCATTCCAACGTACGAACAGAAGACCTGAAACAGTGTTTAATGGGTATGGCGAGTATATGACTTTGTGATTAATGGAACTACAGGGCGCAATATTTGTTGGATTTTGAACAACTGGCTGACGACATCAATTGCACCTCATTAGTAAGAATGAGCGTGAAAAGACCACTGTTCGTTGATGCAACAACTGGCTTGGTTGACATGAAATGTATTGTAAACACACCCACACAATCACCATCTTATATTAATCCTCCTTGGCATATCTATGAACATTTTGTCATAGGACCTAGTTTATGTAAGTTGAAAACATGTTCAGGAGTTCGCCCGCTTCCTCCTTAGCCCAAACTAGTAACACGTCCTATGGTGTATCTCAGCAGCAGTAAAAGATATCGGACACAAAATCAGGATGACAACTTCCACCTTTCAGAAAATCTTGTTGCCTTGGAAACTGAATGTCCAGGTTAATGACACTAAACACAGTTTACCTAAGCTTGTCTTACACTGTCCATGTCTAGGGATATGAGTGCGTGGGTCACAAGAATCTAGATTGATATATCACTATTGTGTGTGACTGTACTTTCGGAGGATGCTTGTCAATGTTTGTGGATCATTGTCAGAATTTTAATCGTACAATGTTTCTAGTTTTACTTTGTGACTAAACTGCTGAAAAGTCGCTAACAACTGAGTGGATGATATAAATACGGTAGGTAGCAAAGTAACGTAAGTCCCTATGGTCCTAGCATGGTGATCTACCTTCAGTTGCCGGCATTCCATGCCCCGATTATACACTATACATCCAGAGTTGCACTCACAAACAAGTTTTGAAGTAGCACTTACTTCAGTCAGTGTTCTAAACTAGATTTTGTAAAATATTCCATACAGTTTTATTTTAACATTCCCCCCTAAAATCATCCGTGGGCGATAGCAAGTGGGAAGTGACTGGTCGGACTCGAAAGGTAAGCCCTTTATTTCACGTTCACGACCAAACGACTTCATCCAGGCGAGGAAGCCAAACTGTTCTAGCTACACGTCAACAAAAGCTGAACCTGTAAATTTGACTGATAATAAAAGAAGTACGAAAGTAGTGGAGAGACATGATCGTTCTTGTTAGGCAACCCGATCACCTACACAGGAATACTAAAAGACTGACACAGATAAATTGTGTGTGCCTTTGACCTTGTTTCTGGAATATAGCTCTGAGCTCCTGGGTGTTTCTTTTTCAAACGAGATACTTAGCCCAAACCTTGAGTTTGTCTCGGACTTTCTTTCCAAGATAGCTCTGATCTCCCAAAAGGTGGAAATTAGTGCTCGGCGGTTTAACTTTACCGATCAGTCTGTCACTATTTTGCCACATAGCGCATGAAGAGAACTGCATTTGCCGTAACTTGATCTTTGGAAAAAGGACAAGGAGTTCTGTGACATTGGTGTTTACAAAGGAGATGAGTTAGGGTTGGTGAGGATTTGAATCTTGGATGTCCGGGATGTTATATTATAATATTACGTAATGCTATTACGATTAGATTTCTGCATAATAAGGACACATGTCATGGATAACGGGTCTGTCAATATCAGGGATAACACGTTCACCAAGGACACTCTGTTTCTAGACCTTGCGTAGTATCAGGAATATGTCGTTGTATCTAAGGCCATCTTGATTTATAGCTAGATAATTGGTATCATATTTGTTCGACCTGTTAAGACCATGAGCAAACATGTACGATATGGGTTGTGACACGAGGCCTGACTACAGGATCGAGATTTAGGTCAGGTAGGTCATTTCTTACTCCTTTTTCCTTTTTAACCCATGAAGGTCCGGGGTAGAATAGGCCTTCAGCAACCCATGCTTGCCATGAAAGGCGACTATGCTTGTCGTATGACGGGACTAACGGGATCGGGTGGTCAGGCCCGCTGACAGGCTGACACGTGTCATCGGTTCCCAATTGCGCAGATGTAAGCTAATGTTGCTGATCACTGGATTGTCTGGTCCAGACTATTATTTACAGACCGCCGCCATAAATATTGTGAATAATCGCGACTTCCCTGACCTTCAACCAAAATTTATAATTTACGGACAATATTGTATTCCAAATCAGCTGTATATTACATGTGATGATATTTCTGTATGGCTTTATCGTCAGTATGCTTACAAGCTACAATCTTGTATAGGGTCTGAGATGTTTGTTATATGCTGCGCACGAAAATGACCTAATTCACTGAGCTGGGTAGCAGTGAGACATTGGTTCAAGGAGCACATTTTAACTTTTATATCTAGACGTAAAAAACAGTGCGATGCAGCAGAATTGTTGCGAAATGATGAATAATAATATTTCAATTCTCTTCAGTAGATGTTTCTTTCACATTGACTTGCAAACCATATGTACATGTAACATCAGAATACCCATCTGTTGATGGTCTCTTTGGCATTGACGTGGGAACCATGCAATGAAAGGAATAAATATAACATCACAATGCCCATCTCTGGAGAGTCTCGTTTGCATCTTAGACATTGGCCGCTTTGGTAAAGCATAATTTGCAAGATTACGCTGTACACGCAAATCCAAACACAATCAGCAAGAACCTAGGTTCGAACTCACATATGCCAGAGCCAGATTTCGAGGCGTTACACTGTTTTGAGATTTGTGGAGAAAATTACGAATTGGTTTTATTGTAAATTAATATTTTAGAAAATAAGCCATTTAAGTAATGTCTCTTGTCTGTACAATAATATCATTTTTATTCAACCTGCGAGTTACATATAACGAACCAGAATTAACGGTCCCTTTTCATAGTGTATTCCAAACAATGCGTTTTGTACAAACATCATTCTTGAAATTAATACCATTTGCATGAAACAAACAAAACATAAGTATCCTCAGCACCCATGTTTGTCACATAAGACATCAGGTGAATAGACTCGTTGGCATAGCTGATGCATGTCGTCGTATCAAAATTATGTAAATCGGTGCTCATGCTGTTGATCATTGGAACTTCTGATCGCCTTCATACTGGAGATATGCTGAGTGCGGCGTTAAACAACAAAAAACCCAATAGACATATGATATTCTAATGCAACTTTTCTCAATATTGGCAATATCGTCAAAGGCCCTATTTGTCTATTTACAGCTCTACTCTTCTAATTCAGTTCAATTAACTAGTGTTTAAATACCAATAGACATAACCATCAGAAGTGTAATATGGACATATACAAACGTTGTATTACCTTGGACTGATCCTTCTTCTGTAAAGAATATTATACACAGTACTCCAACACTGTCTTGTCCTTGACTGTGGATCTTAATTAAGTCACATCAGCCGCCTCACGGAATAACTCACTATTGTAATTTGAAAGAAACCATGAATGCCTTGACTATCACACTGCCCCGTCCAAACGCATCTCATCTGGCCTCAAGACACGCTGATATAAGACTAATAGGGATGAACGCTTGTTTGAATCAGGTGACCCACTCAAGAATCCTGTCCTACTTTCAGTGGGAGGTATCAGGTGGTTCGCGTCAGTACGATCTCAAGTCATTTTGACCCCTGGTTTCTGTCCTGGTAGGGCAGAAGAACAATCAAAGTACAGGTGCTATCAATGGGCCGGTGCAGATCCTGAAGCTAGTAATCCAGTTCTAGCTGTAAGGCTGGTACAGTTTTTGTACCATCCCGATGCATCTGTGTCGCGCCTTCATAGAACGGGTCAGATTGCAACGCCGTAAGCGCTATAAAGCTTAAATCGTGAGTTAATTATAATGAAATATCATATATCTTTTCATAAAAAATAATGCTTGTATGATCATTTTTCCAGGAAATTGAAACAGCTGTCTGTACCCTGTGCGCTTTAACGTTATCTATAGCGATGATGTCTGTTACTACGTCTCTGATACGTCAATGCAAAAAATAAATAAGTAATAAGATTAAAAATGTAAAAAAAGAGAACCCCCCCCAAAAAAAACAAAAAAACAAAACAAAACAAAAAAAAAACAAAAGCAAAAAAAAACAACGATCCACCGAAGTAGTTTCAATTGGAACAAAAGAGTTATAGTAATTCATCTTTCTCTGTCTCATTACATTTGAATTTCACGAAAGTAAGTTTGCACTACAACAGTTAAGATCCGAGTTGGAATTGATCTTCTGTAAACCCTGCTTGGAACGGACTGACGGGCTCGAGCACTTGGTTGACAGACGTCATCGTATCCCAACTGCTCAGATCGATGGTAGTGCTGTTGACACTGGACTGTCACACCGCCCCAACAACAATCAGAATGAGTACTAATGAAATGTTGATACGTGAAAAGATAAATGGGTTGAGATATCGTGAGAACATCGCGTCGAGCATATGTAAATGAGCTACCACTCAAGAAGCTTAAGGAATTTCACACGGTCAGTAGTGAGTGTACTCAATTTGCACATTGATGCAGGCCTGGTATTCTCGCCTCTTTTCTAATGATGACTCAGAGTCTGGATGTCGGTTAAGCAATAATGCTTGTCTACATCACATACACATTAATAAGCAAATTCGGTGCATTCAATGTATTTGCAACATGAAGGTGTATCTGTGTACTAAATAACTTTGATTGTATACACGTGGAAGACTGCTAATTCGAGTGAAATTATCGCCATGCGATCTACCTGCCGCCATGTTGGGATGCTGGTAACTCACGTTACCAGCTGCAGCACCACATTAGGTACAGTGATACAGGCCATGTTGTGAGCTTCAGTCTGTAGACACGTGTCCTGTCGTGAAGAAGAAATGTGGTCACAGATCTGTGAAGAGAAGACTTATTCGTTCGCGTAATGCCAATCGAAAGAGTTGTCAGTTCCTCTGGATACTTCCATATCGATGTTCTCGCTTCAGAGTTGTTCGCTGGTTTGCGATTCATGCACGCATGCGGCATTTCGCAAAATACATGCCCATTATTAGGAATGATACGGAGTTTAAAGGTCATTTGCGGAAACTGGATCGGGAGTGTGGGTTGTCTTTCTATACACACAGCACTATTGTAGTGAACCTGCCAAGCGTGATGATCTCATAAAATAACACGTGTTGGGGAAAACTAGATACCACTAAGCTATCAGTACGACATTAGGTATGCAGAGATCTTGCTCTCATCTGGGTGATGGTTGTGTGCTGGTGGTCACAATACGTGGTCACTTCACCATCCTTGGTGTTGATTGTAGCTCTACAATCCTACTGGCAGCATCTTCAATGAACAGACGTAGATTTTTTTGCTATGATACCACACCTTTATTACTCGCCCGTTGAAGATACTGCAGTGTATTATTTTTACGGCAGTGTTGCACTAGTGTAATACCGCTTGACGTATGACGTCAAAATGGTTCAAAGTTGTGACGTCACAATGTTAATGCCGATGTCGCAATTTTATTAGACCTTGCTTGACTCGCGGAGAGCTGAGAGTCCTCACACTTTAGGGAATTTCGCGGCAGTTTCTGTCAATTTATGTTGGCGAGTAATAAACACAATACTAAATTCGCTTCCGTGAAATATCATTTTTATTGAACTCGTTAAAGATTTAGCATCAAACGAGCGAATAAAAGTGGTATTACACGGAAGGTCGTTTAGTATCCTCTCTATATCCCATATGTATCAAATGTTGCTCTCCTCGTACGTTTTGAATGATACGAGTTCAGTTTGAATGCAGTGAATTCGCCATGCTTAAATGACATGTACTTCTTTTGACATGGTCCTTTCTGATTTGTGTTCACCTTGTTGAATAAACAAAGAGATGTATGCTTGCAATTGGTTGTGAACTGACACTAAAGATACTGAAAAAAATCATACAAGGTTGATTAAGTGTTCACCTGCAAAACTAATTGCTGTCAACGTTTATTGAATTGTTATCAATGATCTCGCCTGCTACAGTTTAACAGGTTTTCATACAAAAACTTGAGAGTGAATTGTACAAGCAGCACATTGATAAGGTAAGTAATACGTCTAATTTGTGTTCACATTTTAACATCTTTAAAGCAGAGGTTAAAATTCTATGGATATTATTTCACAGGGAACTTAATACCTCTACACCGTGGCTGGCCAAGCTTATCCTAATCTTTAATAGATTGGAATAATTAACATATGCGGCCGGTGTGCTGGAATAGCCGAAAAACTCGAAGTGTGTGCTTCAAATTAGTCGGCCCAAACGTGGGATCGATACTGGAAGGTAGCCACAAAAGGCACGGTCTGTGGATGTTGAATCGACGGACTCAGGGATGCAAATAGTTCTCCGTTTATAAGTTTACCCGAGGATTGTTGGACGTTCTCCAGAACGATGATCACAGCTACTTTTCTATGTTCATCTCTTAAGACAGTGTTTGCCTGAAAATATTTACAACCCTGAAGGCCTCGTCTTGTATACTAGTATTTCAAGCAATTCGATGCACAATATTCTTCTGGTTCAAAATCTAAGAATTCATGCTCAAGAGAATCAGTGAAAATATTAAATTTCACAATACATTTTGCCTCTGTGTATATTTTTCGAAAGTTTTAGTTTTCGTCTTTTACTTCGATTTCTGTTATTTGATATTTTGCTTTAAGTTTGTTTGCTTTTTAAAAAAAGATACAATGTCAAGAAACATTCGAAGGAATTAGATATAAATCCGTAATTTCAGTGCCTGGGCAATGAAGCTTTAAAACGAAAAACCCGGAAGATGTCGAGAAAGTAAGTGAAATATCCAGATTACAAAAAGGACGAAAAAATAGTCGAGCGTTTGATATAATAAATATGAAAATAGCGAGAAAGTAATTGAAATGAAGAAACTTAGAAAGTGTCACTAACTACCAAAAAAATCTCGAACTTACGAAAAGAAAGTTAACATGAATTGAAATAGCTAGGAAAAAAAATAGGTTATGCTGCTGTCGTAAGTTACGACTGTTACCCTAAAGGTACTAAAACAACAGTAACTGGCACAGAGCTCAAGCTTGTTTAACATTGCATTCTACAAAGCTACGATCGTATTACGGACTACATTGTAAAAAACTGGAAACCCAGCAAGGATAGTGGTGGCTATTGTTTGCGTGGTGTGCCCCCCTTGCGTACTGTGACTCATGATTTTAGATTCGTCTCAGGTAATCTGATCTTCCGCACGCACTGAATTTGCATTCAGAAGTGAAACAAAAAAACTAATCAAGCAAAACAAACAGTTTTTCTGATCTCATATTCCTTCAGTCGTGTTATAGAGATACTATAAGCAGTTTTAGTCTTGTGCACTCATGAAAAGAACGGGTCTGCAGACCAAGTGACATAAATTTTACGCCGCTTTTAGAAATATTACAGCACCCGATCCTTTGCTGGTCGTGGCTAGGGATGAGTAAATGAGTATGGTTTCAAATCGCCTTTAGCAATATTCCAGCAATATCGCGGCTTTTAGAAATACTTGTCTTCAGTGAGAGAATCAAGATGTTTACGCCACTTTTATCAGTATTCCAGCATTATCACGACAGGGGACACCAGAAATGAAGAAGATAATTGGTCGTATACATGGATCAAATATTATATGGAGGCGTCACTTAATTTGATATCATGATTTTGACCTGAGTATAAAATTAATCTCCTTGCTTCCATTTCGTCTGTAAACAATGTACTCAGTTATTTTGTTCAGAAAGTAGTTTTTTTCAGTTTGACAGATATTATTCAGAATATTAATAAATACAGGTTGTTCAGCTTCACCTGACCAAGTGAATACTAAATGCATTGCGTGAGCGTGTCACAACTGGTTGGGTCTATTATTGTGAAGGGGTGCGCCTTTTTTAGGTGATCGTTAAGGTGTCCGAACAGCCGAGACAATGTCGGTGTTTGATATCTCATTCTTGAGAAATCGACAGCATTGTGCTAACGTTCTTTAAACAATTATCTGCAGATGGTTTAATGCTTACTATACGAGCTTCTAGGCAACGAGCTCCCCTAGTTGATAAAGTGAACTCGACCAGCCGTTTGTGCCGTTTGACCTGCATTTGTAGAGTAGCTCAGTTCAAGCTGAACAACCTGTACTTCAGAGGGCGTCTATTTCTTCATTCTCTTGTACTTTTATCCCTAAATCTGAAAACTAAGGTACTTATCGCTGAAGTACTCCAGTATCACGTGGAGGGCACTAGAAATGGGCACAATATGTGGGGAATGGAACCTGGGTCTTCGATGTGCCGAGCTAACGCTTTAACCACAAGTCTACTCCACCGCCCTCTGATGAAAGATGTACTGAAAGCAACGTTTAAAGATGGTAGTAATCGGTCGTATACATGGATCAAATACTTTCTGAAGGTTTCACTTAGTATCACGATTTTGACCTGAGTGTAGAACGAGGCTACGTACTTTCATTTCAAGCAATGTAATTTGTTTCTTCCGTTCAGAAAGTGGCTTTTCAGTTTCATATATGTTATTCCAAATGTTAATAAATGCACAAAAGGACATATTTCTCGGTCACTTCTACTTTTGTCTCCAAATCTGAAAATTGAACTAAGCTGTTCGTTGAGAGTGGTGATGAGTTTATAGTTAAACATGCCACTCAGCAACAGGCGGTTTGTAAATAATCGAATCTAGACCAGACTATCCAGTGATCAACGAAAAATGAGTATCGCTCCCCCGGTTGGGATATCATAACAAGTGTCGACATATGCACAGAACAATGAACCTGAGTAAGCATACTGCGGGCATATTAGTCAGCTAGATAGTAATGTAGTGACTCCTGAACGGCTGTTCGTGATTACACATAAGATACCACTACAGAAAATATTATGATCTGATTAGAATGACGATAAGGTTATTGTAACCTGTAGTGACATTGTCTTCCTAGAATTATATAATAACACGTCACAATTTAATTCTGGACTCACAAAAGTCCAGAAACTCTAAGCACTGTGGCCACTCTCTCACAAGGGATTTGGCAAAATTAAACATGCAGCTGTTATGTATATGTGCCAAGGATGAAAAAATGAAAAAATGTTTTTTCGAAAACTCATAATTTAAACTCGCTCGCCCATGGGCATTCCCATGGGCCAACAGTGGCCAATGGGCAGGCCCATGGGCGAGAGGGTTTAATTTCGTCCAGAATAAATGTTTTGGAGGTTGTAAATGAATGAAACAATGTTAATAAGTATCATGACACAAATTTCAGCTTGTTGTGACTTGACTCTGCTAACTGACAGCGATTTTAAAAAATCTCGCCCATGGGTGAAAAACATATTGGCCCATGGACGAGGATAATTACATTCATTGAAAATACATGTTTTTTCCCTGCTTTGCAGGTTTTAAATAAATGAACGTGTATTTATTAGTGTCGTGACACGAAATAAGCTTATTTTGACTTAATTCGGCTAATTTAGAGCGATTTTGGCCCATGGGTGAGAATATTTACTCTTACTCAAAATAAATCTTTTTCCATGTTTTGGAGGTTGTGAATGGATGAAGGTATGTTCATAAGTACCATGGCACAAATTTCAGCTCATTTTGAATCAATGCCGTTAATTTAGAGCGATTTAACAAAATTTTACCCATGGGCGAAAAACTATTTGGCCCATGGGCGAGAATATTTCCTTTTATCCTAAATACATCTTTTCCAATGTTTTGGAGGAAGTAAATGAATGAAAGTACATCTATGAGAATCATGACAGAAATTTCAACTCATTTTGACTTAATTCCTCTAAATGAGAGCCATTTTAAAAACTCTCGCCCATGGGAGAAAGACATTTTGGCCCATGGGCAAGAATATTTGCCTTCACTCAAAATACATCTTTTCCTGTGTTTTGGAGGTTGTAAATGAATGAGGATATATTTATGAGTATCTTGGCACAAAATCCAACTCATTTTGACTTAATTCTGCTAATTGAGACCGACGTTCAAAAACATCTCGCCCATGGGCGAAAAACATTTTTCCTTTTCACTCCAAATACATCTTTTCTAATGTTTTGGAGGATGTAAATGAATGAAAGTGCCATTATGAGTATCATGACACAAAATTCAACTGATTTTGACATAATTTTGCGAATTCATGGCGACTTTTAAAAACTATGCCAGAATAATTACTTTTACTCAAAAATACATCTTTTCCTGTGTTTTGGAGGTTGTAAATGAATGAGGATACATTTATAAGTATCATGGCACAAAATTCAACTCATTTTGACTTAATACCGCTAATTTGTAACAAGTACAAGAATCTGGACTTCCACTTAAATTTTCATAGTTTTATTTTATTGTCTTGGAAGTTGTAAATTTATGAATGAAAGTGTGTTTATAAGTATCATGACAAAAAAAAAAGATGAAATCATTCCGGTCTTAATTCGACTAATCTCGCTCGTGGACGAAAATATTTTCGTTTGCTTGTTTTCTTTATTTTGCAAACATATGGTTTAAAAATAGATGAAATTCTAATGAGAATTCAGTTTAATTTTGTGAGTTTAGTTTTATGTCGCACTCAGTAATATCCCACCAATATGGCGGCGGTTTGTAGATAATCGAGTTTGGACCAGACATTTCAGTGATCAACAGCATGAGCATCGACCTGCACAATTGGGAACTGATGACATGTGTCAACCAAGTCAGCGAGCCTGACCACCCGATCCCGTTAGTCGCTCTTACGACAAGCATAGTCGCCTTTTATGGCAAGCATGGGTTGCTGAAGCCCTCTTCTACACCAGATCTTCACGGATCCCGAACACAGACCTTTACTTACAGCAACATATACAGTACACTTAGAATATTAAGCCTTGAGATTCTTTTGAATTTAGGTATTCTATAAATATAACAAAATTCAAGCTATATCTATGAAGTTGAAATTATTTGTGAGAGCCCTCATCAAGAGTGACCGAACTTCAGTGACTATGCTGGGACACATTAATAAACAGTGTTGTGAGATCTTTAAACTGTATTGAAATATGTCTTGTCAATCCCACTGACATTCGCCAAATATACTTACCTAGTAGTTTTAAGTGTACCTACCCAGTTTAGCATGTTTCGTATTAATAGTGTGGTCTCCATTTTTAGTACTTCCTGTTTGCCCGTCCCGGCTTTTCTTCGTCTGAGGTTTTATGGGGTATTCTCCTATTTGTCAGATCAGAAATAATCTACAACAGGGATAGGTCACTCGCTTTTTTTCTTTACCATTTGTACTAATTAGTATGTGCCTCGTTATGCTTCAATGCACACAGTGACCTGGTTCGTTTCCATCGCAACTGCGGCTGCGTTTAACAGTACTTCAGCCAGGTTACTGTATCAGTCGAAATCTTACAATGAATGAATGAAGAGCAAGAAATATATGTGAATGAATGAAAGAAATATTAAAAGAAAGAAGTACATATGTGAATGAATGAAAGAATAAATGATACGCCACGGCCACCCCTTCCAAAACATGCTAAAGACCGCAAAACTATCGTTAGATCACATGTGTTAACATCAGCTTGTTATCGTCTCCCTGGTCAGACGTAACAATTGTCAGACAGGTTAAAACAACAAACTATCTGGTTGACTGCACAGCTGCCTGACGTAGTATACCCACTTCACCTGCTTTTCCTGCGTAACCTTCGTCTACATCACCATCCTTAATATATTGAGCAGAGAGCACAGAAGCTCAACGCATACAACTTTTCACTAAAATGTGATGTTATACATAATCATAAGAGTATTTTTATGTATTATTCAGTTGATAAATTATAATTTTATGATACATGTATGTATGACATGCTGGGCAGGTATAGGGCATTTTTGTGTTAATTTACCATTCCCAATTTCATAATGCTTAAAAAAGACACTCATTAATCTATCACAGAGTTTTGTCATTCTTTCACTCCAACATGGTTGCTAAATCCCCTATGATCATAGTATATCGACTCCCCCATACCCAATTCACCTAATCCTGAGAAATCAACCAGGCATTACATACCCACATCGCCTAATTAATTTTCCGTAACTATCGAGTAAAAAATACATAAATTGGGAGGACACCCTGTTAACTAATGGGAGTGAGCCTTGTAGGGAGTACCCTCACTCTCACAAACCCACATATTGAGGAGAAGCGGCCGTGTTTGTCGGGGATTCTTCTGGCTTTGCTAAATAAATCGTACATAAATATGTAAAATATTTTGCTTTGATTCTTTAACTTCCCACATTGTGACATTGAGACCATTCTGATTTATCGAGTAAAATACGATTGTATAGTTTTGAGTTTGAATCTTGGCATATTTTACCGGTTTGCCACTTTAGCACTCTATCTTTTTAAATGGGGCGTGCATAATTTGGTGGGTTTTAGTATTCCATCTATTTGTTTAAATTAATTGATTTATTTGTTTTTGCTTTGTTTGGGTTTGTTTACTGCTAGTGGCCCAGCGAGTGAGTCTGCTTTGATACCTGTAAATTTATTCTGACGTTTGACGAGCGGGACGTAAACAAGAACATGGAGACCCTGCATCAATACATATTTAAGACTAAAGTGTTTGAAACATTATTCTAGACCAGTATTTGTACACAACTGATGAAATGTACCTGAAAGTTCAAGGTTCATAAGAACGTACAGGGCACATTTCTCCTACCCCATTTAAGAATGTCCATTTCTGATTGGTTCACGTGGCCTTGCGAGGGAGAATAGGTCATTAAGTTTTAACTCGCCACGTGGGAAAAGCATGCATCCACGGTAGTCATTGAACTGTAAAGCAGTGGTTCGAATCGACTGTAGTTTGTACCATCTTAATATAATACATGATTTCAGCTTGTTTTGATGCTCTATTTACATAATGACACCCGGAGCGTCGACTGCCTTGGAGAACGTGTGCCTGAGAATAGCAGAAGACTCGTCTCTACTTTATTAACGAGCTAAAACACATACACAAAGGCATCGGTGAAAGAATGAGCTGTGGAACCAATTCCTGAATGATAGTCGTCGCACGAACAGTAGTCGAGAAAGTTGGCATCATCGTGAATCGAGGGTCTGTGAGCAATGTAAACTGCATATTGTAACACAGTGGCCACAATAAAGAGTAAAGGAGAACTTAACAGAAGGCTTCAGCGTCTCAACGACCAGCTTCAAAGACAAGAGATTTCCGTAATGAGCTGTGCTCATCAGACTGTCTACCTCGCTCATAGTGACCACATTACTGTACTGTATAACGTATTTTGTTTTCCTTCATGTCCGGAGCATCGAACGCCATAGTGTTGACGTCTGATTATCTCCTTACGTAATACCCGAAAAATCGAATTTACAAAATTTTCAATTCTATTTTAGACAGCCCAGGCAAGTTGTTTGTTTAAGGAGTAAGAGGATTAGGAGGCATGGTCGACTAGATTTCTTTGTTTAACTAATCCCACACGGCTTCACCAATAGAATGATTTCTGTTCAGTTATGACATTGCTGTTCTCCATATGTCTCTGTTGTCTCCACACATCTCTATGTTGTTGTATTTTTGTGTTTTTTGAAACTGTGATTGGGACTAGTGAACAAGCTTTACAGTACCTCACCCATGCAACATATAATACAAAATATAAATGAAGCATGTGTCGTCATCCATATGAACTATTATATAATAACATATGCATACATATCATTACATCAAATACAACTATCATATAAGTTAACATGTAAAATAAAGTTACGGTTTGTTGTGTCTGACTAGCTCTTTGTAGAAACACTGAACATTTGTCAGAAGGTTTTTGACAAGTTAATTAGTTTTCTGTTAAAAAATTAAAAATCAAGCTTTGTGTTGTATAATAAAATCGTGGACGGATTCAACTATTTTCTGGTTTTCACAGTGAATACGTTTTTTCAGTTCACCGAAGTCATCATAGACCACAGTGAGAAAAGGTCAATCTTCAAGCAGTAAGGAAGACCATGATAGCGTATGGAGTAGTTGTGTCTTCCTTGGCTTGGTCATCTCCTCCCTTACCCCCTCCCGTGAATCCACACCCCACCAGGGCGTGTAGGACTTGGCTCGGTGGATAAAAAGGGACTCCTATAACCCCATATACCTCTAATCACAATGCTATAACTTGTCGTTTTTTGTGTATCCGGTTTTGTGTATTCTGTAAAATTGTATAGTACTGGTGAAGTGTTAATTGAAACAATATTTCGCTTGCTAAACGAACCAGATTCTTTGAGAATCAAAATAAATATGTTTTAAGCACATTTCCAAAATTGAAATACAGCATGCACACAATAACTAAATTGGAAGGAATATCGTGTCGGACAAGGTTTTCCAGAGCACCTGCACATAAATGTCAATGTCTTTCAAAGACTAATATGTGCAGGTCTTGCAAAAGGACAAAGCAGGTATTTTTCAACATAGTCCCCTTCCAAGTTCACACACTTTTGCCAGCGATGCTGCAAGGCCCGAATCCCGGTCAGGAAGAAATCTTCTTCAGCTACCCTAAACAAATCAGTCACAGCGGAAATGACGTCATCATTACTTGCAAAATGGCGATCGGCGAGTTCCTTTTTCATTTTGGGGAACAGGTGGAAGTCAGAAGGAGCCAAATCAGGTGAATAAGGAGGATGGTCAATGAGTTCAAAGCCACAATCGCGGATTGTTGACATGGCCACCACCGATTTATGAACAGGCGCATTGTCTTGGTGGAAGAGGACACCTTTAGCGATCATCCCTCGTCGTTTGGCTTTGATTGCTTCTCGCAACTGGTGCAGTAGATCAGCATAGTATCTGCCGTTGATAGTTTGACCTTTTCAAGATAATCAATGAGCAGAATACCCCTGGAATCCCAAAAGACTGATGCCATCACCTTTCCAGCTGAAGGAACAGACTTGGCTTTCTTCGGAGCTGGTGAATCAGGATGCTTCCACTGTTTTGACTGTAGTTTTGTTTCTGGTTGAAAGTGATGTATCCAGGTCTCATCCATGGTTACAAATCGTGCCACAAAATCATCGGGATCTGCTTCAAAACGACGCAGATTGTCAAGGGACGTCTGGAACCTGACACGTTTCTGTTCTGCTGTCAAGAGCTTTGGCACCCATCTTGCAGAAACTTTAGTCATTCCTAATTCGTTGGTGATAATATGCTCAACCCTCTCATGAGAGATGCCCACTACACTAGCAATATGTTGAGTAGTCAATCGTCGATCATCCATCAACATATCGAGCACTCGCGTGATGTTTTCTGGAGTGGTTGCTGTTGAAGGCCTTCCTGAGCGTGGGTCATCATCAAGGCTTTGTCTGCCACGCTTAAATTCTGCACCCCACTTCTTTACTGTGGACAATGAAGGAGCATCATCCCCTAGAGTGGAGACCATGTCAGCATGTATCTGTGTTAGGGACATCCCTTTCTTTTGCAAGTACTTGATGACTGCCCTGTATTCAGTTTTGTCCATTTCTGATGATTTCAGAGGGTAGGTGTACCAAAAGAGCTGTAGTTGAGGTAAAACTATTAGTACGTTTGTAGTTCTTGTGTCTATGATTCACTAAATGATTGTCCTCATTGGTGGCAAACACCTGTCTCTACCTGGTGGGGAAAAAAACCACTCAGGCTTAGAACTTTTCAGCCAACCCTCGTACGACGGTAATCCCTGTTTAACCTAACCTCTGATACTTGACAAACCGTATCGATCGTATTTAGAAAAGTAACTACTGTCAAATTAGCATGTATTTCATGGTAAAAAGCTGTCTTTGAAACACAGAATGTATTGCGAGCTGATTTGCTTTTCAGTTACATCCTGTCCCACGCCCAGGGATGACATTGATATTGTGTGATGGAACAAAGGAAAAAAAATCTTTTTCGCTCTTTCTACAACATAGTACATGCTAACTGTAACATAATAGCGGAATAGAGAACCATTGACTATTTGAATTCAGTTTGTCAACTGCTGACTGTTATTGCTGTCGAACACTCACTGTTTACATGTAACGATAACCAATTCAAAAACTGTCGTCGTATGTCGTCCGTGTCTGAGCATGTTGATCTTTTCTTTGTGGTTATATATGCACATGACGGGATCTCATGAATGCCTTTTATCTTATTGTGCATGGATTATTTTATATGTTGAGTCACTCGCCCACAGTGCCGGGAGTGCAAAACTTCCCTGTCACCTTGATGGTGCAGTGCATAACGAACATATGTAGAAACAGGTGATAGTGAGAAGTCAATTCTTAACGCCATTCGTAACGGATATTACTTCACATCTCACTCATGCACACTTACACATATAGCAAACCCTTGATGGCATTAATTCCACATGACACTAAATTATCAGTTCAGCCTTAATACGTTCTGTGAATATAAAGAAATACAGGAGATGTTTACAGAAACTATTTACGACAGCTTTTGTTCGTTACCCTTGTGTTGTGTCTTTCTGGTCAAGAAAATTAGTGAGTGAGTGAGTTTAGTTTTACGCCCCACTCAGCAACATTCCAGCTGTATGGCGGCGGTCTGTAAATAATTGAGTCTGGACCAGACAATCCAGTGATCAACAGCATGAGCATCGATCTGCGCAATTGGGAACTGATGACATATGGCAACCAAGTCAGCGAGCCTGACCACCCGATCCCGTTAGTCCCCTCTTACGACAAGCATAGTTGCCCTTTGTGGTAAGCATGGGTTCTTGAAGGCCTAGTCTACCCCGGACCTTCACGGGTCAGAAAATTAGTGGATAATCACTAGTGACTTTGAAGTTGTATTGCCACTGTAATACCTGTGAAGTGATTTGGAATATTTTTAAGGTAGTTAACTGTGATTCACATCACATTGTTTTGTTGCTTTTTGACATCACATCAGGTCCGTTTACGGCCTGATTCCCAGTCAGCTGCAGCATTAGTCTCAACACTGAGTAGGCTTTAGGTCGCATCGGCATTATTCCAGGCGTGTAATGGCAGTTTATACAGAAAGTGTCATAGTATCAGATTCAAAAGCAGGCAATTCGGTATTTACTTTACATAGTCACAATATATGATACAGGTCAACTTTCCTCAGGTAGCTAACAATGAGGAAACAGGTCTTTCATATTTGTCGCTTTATAATGCGAGACTTGCGGTTAAATACTCTTCATCGCAACGGACACATTTAGGAAGTCTATCCCCATTCAGCAGACAGTCATGAGTAAACCAACCGTGACCAATACGACATCGTCGAAAAATCACTTCTTTACGTCTTAACAATAAAAGTATGTATACTCAATTTGTTGGCTTCAATGCATGAAGTGTATTTCTTTCTACTTGGGTGTCATTGTACCGCATCAGCAGTGGATGTAATTACTTGATAATCGCTGCCTTACATGCAGCATTGGCAACGGCCAGTAGAAAGATCGTTGTAAATTTCTAAAAGGTCCAGGATGATAGGATTCATGAATGAATGAATGAATCCCTTTTCACCTCAACCCACTTTATAATTAATCCCATGACATGACTTTGTTGGGATCACGCCAAGTGTCTTAATGGGCTGATTCCCGGTCAGCTGCTACATTAGTTCCAACACTGAGATTCAAACCTCTAAATGCTGTCGTATGTTCAGCAGTTAGCTAACAAGCTGGCTAAAAGTCATGCGTACAACGAAAGGGCATATTTCACGAGAAAAGATCTTTCATTCACACCATTCAAACTTATTCTTGGCAACCTTCAAACATATCTTACCGACTGCATTTGAACCACGTTACCTCGCCCCAACACACCCGAGAAAAGCTTCTTTATTATGAAAGCAACAGATAATGTCAACACGATTCATTAAATCCACAACATTGAACAGAACAGCTGTATAGCTATGACCAACCGTCAGCCATATTCACAGCCAGACATATCTTTTGTATGGCCAAAATGACATTCAGGTCTGCTACAGAAAGAGCCTCAATATACCAGGTACCATCCAAAAACAGCTATTGAAATCGTACTTATAATTAGGAATTTATGTTTGACTCCCTGTCTACAACTTCATATATCTGTCGATTGAGACCTCGTTTCCTGACGGAACACGTTTTACTTTTTGTTAGAAAGCCAGTGTCTAATCCCTTGAAACAACACCTTTGTCACTACACCAAACGGTTTTGACCTTGACCCAAAGCAAAGGTCTAACTTACAGAGCACTTACAGGACTACCCGGTAGACATCACTTGCTTAAAGGTCACATTCAACGTAAAACACAACATTGCACATTCTGATACCTTTCGGTATGCACTCAGCGAAACAAATCATCAAAAGTGTCAATTCAACCTATAGAGTTGGAAAAAAACCGCGATGAAAAAAGCGCGAGTTCAAACGATTCACTTAAATTTCCCCCGTGCTTGGGGGAAAATAGTGGTTTCAACAGCACTGCGCTGCGCCCATAACGCATGCACAGTGAATGGGCTAGCGGAGCTAGAAACAGTATCCATTCTTGGAGTACGAGGTCGTGAACAGTAGTCTAATATTGGTTGTGCACACAAACCCGTAAACAACCTACTCGTTGCATATATATACATGACAGGGATGTGAGTTTATACAGTAGACGGGGTTGATGCAGAGTGTGTTGACATGAAGCTTGGTTGGGAAAAGAGATGACGAAGCCAGTGGGCTAGGGTGGGTTTATTCTTGGTTAGGTTTGATTAGTTGCTCGTAAGCCGTAGGGATGTAATAACCTTGATTTCGGTTGTCGGGCTGAGTCGTTTGATGTTGATTGCCTCTAAGAGTTTCTTTGTCTTGTAATCTGGAAACCGGTTGGTTTCTAAGATGCTGATGTTGTTCCAAAGTATGGCATGGTCTGGGTGGGCTTGATTTGGAGACCTTATTTTTCTTGACAGAACTCTGATGTTCCTTGATTCGCAGGTTGAGGGGACCGGACGGTTCTCCTATGTACGAGTCACCACATTCGCATTGAATTTGGTAGTCAAAGCTTGAAGGTTCTTCTTTCTTAGTTGTGGCTGGTTTACCGTTGGATATGCTGAATTGATCTGCCTCTCTGGAACACAACATCTATGTTAGCTTCCATCTTAAGTAGTCTGCGGATATGCTGGCTGATGGTATTGACATATGGTATATTGATGATGAACGGGGCTGATTGCTGACTTGGTAGTTTTAGTTCTTTTAGTTCAGGGTGCTCTTGATCTTTGTGTTGACAAGGTTAGCAGAGTACTGATTAATATTTATGAACTGATGACGAAGGTGTTTCTAACTCGACTTTAAGGGCTTGGGTTGTGGAGCTAATGCTCTTTGCTCTTCTGGCTAGTGTGGCGATTATACCTCTTCACTTGTAGTGGGTGATTAGATAAGAGCTGTACATATTGATCTGTGTGGGTTGGTTTTCTATTGACACTTGCATGGACTTTGTTGTCGTTGTCTTTTTTTTACTTGGACGTCTAGGAATGGTAGCTTGTCAAAATCTAGTTCCATTGTGAATTTCATACGTTGATGCTGGGCATAGAGGTGATTGAGAAGGCAGCTAGGATCATCAGTGGGGTGGATTTTGACAAAGGTGTCGTCAACTTTCCGGAACCAGCATATTTGTGTGACTGGTGAGGCGAGGAGAGCCTTTTCTTCGAGTTCTGTTATGTAGATCTCGGTGATGTGTTAGAGAGGTGAGCCGTGGTTAGACCATGGGTTTGTTGGTCGATTTTATCAGACCAGGTGAAGTATGTTGAGCTTACACAGGAGTGGATGAGACGGATGGTGCTTTCCACTGTGAGATGGGTGTCTAGGTCAGTGTGGATGTCTTTTACCTTTCTTCTAAAGATGACTAGGGCTTCGTCTGTTGGCACATTTGTAAAGATCAACCACATCATAACAGATAAGTTTGCCTGGCTGGGTGATAGTGCTGATCTTTTTGCAAAATTTTGTGGAGTCTGAGGTAAAATGTTACGGTTAAAAATTTACTGTGACAAGCAATGTAAGAAATCCCCTCTGAACCAGCAAAACAGAACAAAGACAAGTTTAAAATATTCAAATCTTGTATTAAGACAATGAGAACAAGTTATACAAAGTCAATTTCACAAGACAGATTTCAAATACAATACAAATGCGGCAATGTAAGGCAACGGGTCACAAAATAAGTAGTATAGCAAACTAACCAAAGACTTAGTGCGAGAGAGAAACAGTTATGTAGAATGAAAACACGGCGAGCGGCCTGACAGCAGTTTCAGGCGTTGACGGATAAAGTGTTGGCAGCGATTGATGATGATATAGTACAGCGAATGAATGTGAATCTGTCTCCGTCTCAACACGGCAACTAGCCTTTATGTATACTTTCAGTCATTTTTCCAAAGTTCGAGCAAATACGACCATCCCCAACACCGTATAATGGCCTGGAAACAATCAACAGTTGTTTATTGAAAGGGAGGTAACTCTCAAGTACTGCCTTAGAGGCGAACCGCTGAAATACTTTTCCGTAGGAAATGTGACACATAATAACGAACACTAAAACCTTTAATATTGTAACCCAATTAGAATTACAGCAATAATAATAATTATTACTTAATTAGTAACAAAATATACAGAAAATACACACTCGTAACAAAAGGATTTCGCTGATATGCCTAGTGGAGCGATAAGACTGTTGAGATGCTTGGTGGTATTGTAGTGGATTGTGTTTCTGGAACAGCTTACGAGGCGGGCTTGAGAGACGTATATATGGGGCAAATTAACCACCTCCTCACAGCGAGTGGCGTGTTTATGTGGCAGGTAATTGGCAGTTTCTCACAGCGAGAGCCACATATATCCGAAAACAGAAAGTACCTCTTATTCAGCGAGAGACGCATATGCGTATTTCACTTTTTATAATCACCTTGTACCTATTATTTCAACCAATTTAGTTGTAAACCATTATTGTAGGCCTATACAGCGTTTGACAAATGTCCGCGAAAAGGGGATTATGATGGTCTTACAGAGGTAAGCGTCTGGTACTGTTCACTGGGAATAGATACTAAATACTTTTATGCACATTGATTAATTAGATGTAATCACCTTCTTCATAATCATTTTCTTCACCTTCCTGATAAATAGGAAACAATATACGAAGTTTCAAGGACATACAAAGAATACATACAAGTACATACAATAGTCTGAATTTACTTTTTAGGCATTATTACAATGTCATGTTTCATATAATGAAACATAATGTATAACTACAGGTAGTTATACATCCAATTAACTTACTAATTTAAAGCTTACTGTAACTAGTTATTTTCCATAATCTAAAGTTGATAATGTTACCTAATCCCATATAACGTGATAAATCGTGCCTTTGCACCGAGTACATAAATATACATGTCACTGTTATTACAACAATGAAATCTTGTAAATACATTTTTCGAATTTATTGATGATAACGGTGTTTATGGGTAAAGTTCGGGGTGAAATAAATTTCAATATGAAATAGCTTTATGACTTCAGAATATTGTTTTTGTCGTTAAATATGGACGAACGATGCCTCTAATTTTAGCAGGGTGGGAATATATTTCGTTATTGTTAGAAAGGGTGGAATTGTCAATAAAACGCCCGTAGTTTATATCAGAAATGAGCGGGAAACTGTAAATTGATAATATGCCAGCAAACTGATTGACAACAACCCATTATCACGCCCGTCGTTAGGTGACGTCATAAGGTGCTGGGCATGTCCTTGCAGCTCGTTTGAACTTGTGTTCAATATTGACGACAATTCTGACTCACATTCTTCAAATGAACCGGTTTCCAGTTCCGATGCTATTCTGTACTTTCTTGCCGGCGCCAACCTCAACAATCATTTAATAAATTACAACAGCAATGAAAACATCGACTGGTACTCTAAAAAAGTGTCTGCTGGTAGTTTGGACAAAGGCCAAAGTCGAATGTCGTCAAGCACAATGGTAACATTATCTGTTTTGTTCTGTGTCGTTTCCTTGTTTGCAAAACGTGGGTCAGTGACCTCTGTGGGTTGCACATTTTCAAAAGCCATACCGCATTTTGTTTTTATTTTAGTAAAAATACTATCCATTTTAGCTATAATAACGGTCAGTTAGATCTTTTAATGAATGACCTCGGGTGTATGCTAATGATTACGACCAGGGACCCGTTTCACAAAACTCTCGTAATCTTAAGATCACGTTACTTTTCTCCTAGCATTTATACCTGGGACTCGTTTCACAGAGCTCTTGTAAGCTTAAGATCTCGTTACTTTTCTCCTAGCATTTATACCTGGGACTCGTTTCACAGAGCTCTTGTAAGCTTAGGATCTCGTAACTTTTCTCGTAGCATTTATACCTGGGACTCGTTTCACCACTTTTTTCGTAGCATTCTTACCCCCAGTGTTAGAGGGTACAATTGCTACTAGAAAAGTTACGAGATCTTAGGCTTACGAGAGCTTTATGAAACGGGGCCCTGGTGTTACTATAACATAGGAGGTGCAAATACTACGAGTAAAACTCACAAAACTCCCATAAAATAGCGTTACCCTTATAACAACAAGAAGATAACTGTTCTTGGGCGATGTGTTTTTACGCGTGTGAGCCGAAATAACTCACTTGCGAAAGATAGAGTACAGTCGCAAAATGGTCATTTGTACGGACAGTTATTACGGAAATATTTACTAATATCTATGAAGCACCAGCAGATTCTGATGGTACACGATGTAATCAAAAGGATCATCAGATCCTGCTTCAGCGCTGGCTTCTGTCTCAAACAAATGTAAAAGCAAGTCAATTGGTCACCTAAAGTTTGCTTGTTTCCGGCTTCATGTTTAACCGGGTCCTCTTCAACACTGACTCTGAAATCCAATGAATTTCTAAATATATCACGCACACATGTACCCTTCACAGTTTGGAATTATGCTGGCAATTCCCTGTTTCTTGATATCAGATCGTATAATTACTAGGAGTACTGAATTTCAAAACTACCATATTAACAATCACTGATATCAGGTTCTAACGAAATCACTTATCATAATTCTGAAACGTTGTCGATGAACCAAGAATCTGTTGGGACGTTTCATACTACACTTACATGAACGCCACAGTGTCTATAATGTTTAAAAAATCACGTTTCACGAAGGTCGATATTGTGACGCTAAATGCATCACGTATATGTCATACTCAGCTGCAACAAATAAATCACTGAATTCCACATATATTTTAGAATCAAATTACAAATGGTCTTTGTCACCAATACCAACTGTCGGTACCTTGCATCTTGTGGCATCTTGAAACAAACGACATTGAGTGTGAAAACGAATACCGTGCTCGGAAAGCTGCGCTTCTTTGAAATGTAAACGAAGAACAATTCCGACTTTTACGCTAGGTAGCATTTTCTGAAATTTTCCGACATCCAGCCGTCGATTCATTGCTTATAATGGCTCAATACATTTAGAATATACAGGGGAATAGAATCGTTGCAAGAAATAGCATAATAAAAAATTAATAGATTCAATGCAATGATTTGATAATCCATAAGAAATTGTCAAAGTGCCCGTGCAGCATGACGTCTTAACTGATGCAAAATGACGCAGAACGACAACGGTAATTATTACCAGGGAGACTATATTTCTGTGTAATTTTATAGATGTGAGCATTTTCATAAGGTTGCAAAAGCGAACGTTGTGCGAGAATTGTGCACGCGTGGTCCTGAATCTGCTTACGGCTATATATAAAATTATCTAATTGTGAGCGCACCTGTTTGGCACCAGTGTAACGTAAATGCAAATAATATTATACAGGATATAAATCCTAAATGTAGGAAATAAATTTTCTTCGTTTATGATTATGTAACGATTTCTCTTCTTAGGTATGCCTAGAAAGGTGAATAAAGATCGCTTATTTAGTGTGGGCATGATCTAGTTTTAAACAATTTTCGTATAAATATTTTTTGAGTTAGATATTCAATCATCACAATATGTTTTAATCGAATTTGAATTGATTATATTATCGAAAACAATGAATCATAAAACGTTTCTGACAAACACGCACCTGGTCAATCAATATTCATAAATGTTTTATCGATGAAACGACAACAAATTCATCGAAGAAGACTATTCCTTTAAACAAGTGTACCTATAGATACATTTCATAAAATGTATAAATCATTTTCATTAATATTATCAGTGTTACTTATAAGTTGGAATTAAATCGCTGTTTATTAACCTGGTCATATGAAACTGCAATATTAGCCCCAACCAATTAGATATTGCACATCACAGGAACTAGAGCACGAATTAGATATTGCACATCACAGGAACTAGAGCACATGTTGCAGTAATGGCTACGTGTGATCTTCTAACACTTGTGTAAAGGCTTAAAATATGGTATACTACCTACACTAAATGTGTCAATTTCCTACGTAAATATTATTCAAACTTTCAAAAACGTTCAAAGAATTACAACTCATACCCTATATATTCACGTGGTTGTAGATGGATGGGTGTTGTTGGTAGTAGAAGAAGGGGTAAAACTGGGTGTGAAGTTGAATAAAAGAATGTATAAAGGACTTAAAATGAGTTGGGTTTTTGTGTTTATAATAAGTACATAAGGTGATAAAATGATGATTGTGTATGGATTAAAACTTAGGTGATTACAGGCGCTGTGGGAGGGACTGTATGAGAGGCTGGCTGTGTTATGTAATTGGGTAACGGTGTGTAGTTTGTTGGTGAGTTGAGTATGTGTAGTCGGGCTCGGACTTGCCAATCAAACTGCACCTGTTTATATATCGGAGGAACGCGTAGCAGTTGTATATTGTTGTCACCATTATCCCTTTGTTATTTCATGGGTTGTTGCTGGTTGATAAACTGACTAATGCATGTAACTGGGCGGTGATAAGAAAAACTGGAGGCCCACCGTTTCATTTAGCCATTTCAGATAGACCGCCGACTTGTTTGTGGGGTTATCATTAAGTGGTCAGCTTGTCAATCAGGAACTGGCATGCAGCCGATAACTCCAGTGCCAACAGTCATCTATTGTCTACAGTATGTCTGTTTCTATTGGCATGTATTTACAACCTGAGTGAGATACTTTGTTTGTAAGAACGAAAAATCGCAATGTAGGTATATTTGTGAATCCTCATCCATGTGGGATATTGTAGTTATTCTGCGTGAAATATTTGCACTATAACATACATAAGTGTGAGATGTAAGTAATCGGGATCATTCTGTGTACTGTTATGTATGTTTGTTATCGTTCACTCTGTAAATAAAAGAAGAAGCCAGACAAGCTGGTAATCACCCCTGTCGTCCTGCCATAGCCATGGTGTGACGCGTTATCATATGGATTATCAAATCACTGCATTGTATCTATTTTGCAACGATACTCTTCCCTGCATATTCTTGAGGTATTGAGCCATTACAAGCAATGAATAGACGACTGGATGTCGGAAAATTTCAGAAAATACTACGTAGAGTAAAAATCGGAATTTTCTTTGTTTACATTTCAAACAAGCGCAGTCTTTTCTTTTTTAAGTGGTATTTTAGAAGTTGGTGTGATAAGGATAGAGACTTTCATGGATAGACAACTTCTTTCTTGCAATGGATGGAAAGAATCACCCACCGGCTTCGTCATCTCTCATCACAAAAAGCCTCTCTTGTATAAACTTACATCCATGTATATGTTTCTAGTTGTGTATATGCTTTGTACCCTTTGCTTGATAACGGTGTTAGAATCTACACCGAAACACCGCATCCACTGCAAGAAAGAAGCTGTCTATCCTTAAAAGTCTTCATCCCCAAGTGCAGTCTTTCGAGCACAGCGTTCGTTCTCACAAACGGTTTTTCCATTTTATCAAGACAGTTGGTATTGGTGACACAGACCATTTGGAAATTCATTCTAATATGTACGTGGGATTCTGTGATGTATTTGTCGCCACTGAATATGAATTATACATGATGTAACTGGCGACTTAGTTCCGGCCTTCGTGAAACATGATTTTGTGATATCCAGTATGGCGGAAAGCGCACTCCGACATTCGTGTGTATTTTCGAAAACATCCCAACCGAAACTGGGTTCATCGCCAACGATTCAGAATGTTCATTAATGATTTTTGAAAACTCGGTATCAATGATCTTTAATATGGTATTTTTGGAATTCACCACTCCCACTAATTATCTAATTTTCACATCTATTAACATACACCAATTAACGCTGTGAATCGCGATTTCGTATTGTGTAAAAACGGTGACACATTCGATGAAGCCTATTTTGAAAGGTTATTTTGAGCACTTTAGCTTGGCCTGAGGTAAGAGTGGGTGGTATCAGGAAACAGGGGATATCCTGCCAAAATCAAAACTGTGGAGTATATTGGTGTGCGTGATATATTTAAGATTTTATTGGACTTGGAAGTGATTGTTGAAGAGGAAGGACATATCGGTCCCTGTGGCATCCAGGAGGTTAGCGTCTCACTCAGAAATATTCCAAATGTATGGCAGCACTCTGTAAATAAACGAGTCTGCGTGAGACTATCCAGTGATCAACCGCATGAGCATCGATCTACGCAACTAGTATACGATGACATGTGTCGAATACAGGGTCTCGTGTCATTGTGAGGATTAAAGAAAATGTATAAAAAATTAATAAGATTTTGAGATGACCCTCAACTTGAAACGCTTCACGGTACATTGCAATACAGTAACACTGAGTCTAACCTTGGTGTTCATTTTAGCATTTAATGCAAGGAACGAAATTCCATCAACAAAATTCTTTATATTTTGGTTTTACGCCTCCTCCAGACATATCACGGTGGGGAACACAGGTAACACACATTGTACTCATGTGGGGAATCGAACCCGGGTCTTCGGTGTGACGAGCGAACACTGTACTACTAGTCTACCCCATAGTGGCACTCTCTATCCCCATGCTTCGCACTACTGAATGGCATTAAAAGGGCTGATTTTTCACATTGGATATCCAAGGTGCTAACACGAGGGCTAATACAGAAGTTGTGTTTTCAAGCAAACTTAAGACAAACAGGACCTGAAGCTTGCTCAAACAAGTCTCGAAAACAGGTCCACTCATCAGTTTAAGGTCACCATCCTCGTGCATGATTCTGCAGTAAACTATCATGTTACCCATGAAATAGAAGAAATGAAAATAGAAACAAGTGACATTTGTGAAACAGAAATCTAACTGCAGCCAGATTAATAAAACCCATCTTGGCGAATTTTGCTTTTGTTAAGTAATGTAACTTAATGTACCCTATCTGAGAAAGGAACCCAGATGATATATATTATCTGTGCAGTCATACACCAAGTCAAGGGATGTTAATATTACGTTAAAATAAACATACAATCTTCGTGTTAATTCAACAGTAAAATGTTCCGATGTAGATTATGTGTCCCTTATCAAGCTAAACTTGTGATATTCGTTACTGACTGTTTTGTTCCAAGATAATGTAACAGAATACACTAGCTTCTCTAATCACATAAAAGAGTCTGTATATTGCCCCTTATCTATGCATACAAAATCTACAGCGCAGATACACACAACGTTATCAAGCTAAGCTTACTATCTTCGTCATTGATTTTCCAGCAACTTCTAGAAAGTCAACAAAACCACTAACCAGACAAAGTTAACAGGGTAAAGGGGGTCTTACGTTTCACCCTTATATGTTCTCAGCATGCGGTAGGATAGCCTAGTGGTTGAAGCGTTCGCTCGTTATGACGAAAACCCGCGTTCGATTTCCCACTTGGGTTACAATATGTAAAGCCCATTTCTCGTGTTCTGTTGTGATACTGCTCGAATATTACTAAAGGAGATGTAGAACGTAACAAGTGCAATAATGAACCATCGTTATCAAAGTATTTATCAGCAAAGTAAAGAAGAGTGCCCGTAAACGTAAACAGAAAGGAGGAGAAGTGTTTAAGTATCGATAAACACTGAAATTGGGATGCGATAACATGTCAACCAAGCCAGTGATACTAACCACCCAATCCCTTCAGTCTCCACTTCCGGCAAACATGGGTTGCTGAAGACCTGTTGAAACCAGAACCTCTTGATTACGGAAAGGGATTGCAAATATTTATTGAAATCTATGGAAACTCAAACGACAGACAGAGAATTGTCAAGTATGGAAAGTGAATTTATTCACACTATTGCAGTCAATGATATCTTATGATAACAGATGTAAGTGCTAGTTGCGAGTTGTAAATGAAGTTGACGTCATTTCTTGGTTCAGGCCAGTAGGATATTTGACCAAAAACGTGTTCGCAATACTGTGTTTCAGACTTAATATCGAGTAAGCTCCTGAAACACTTTCGAGAGATAACTGCATCCAATACGAATGTCCCTAAAACATATAACATTTAGCAGCTTGACCGCGCAGACCATCATTCACTTTGAACAAACATATCATTAAGAAGCACATTTGTAGAAGCATACACAGCATGTGCTGTGAAGTAAACATCATGTACCATTGAAGTGAAGCTAGGCGGCCATCAGCCAACGTTCTCAGGTCACCTCACCATTGTTCCCAGGCTACAGGCTTTTACATACATTATTTATTGACATTTAATGCCATATTTTGCAATATGAAGGGCGGTAACAAGTAATCGTGTGTGGACAAGACACTGTAGCGTCTGACATGAGGTTTGATCAACGTAAATGAGATAGAAATACAACCATTTCCCTTTTCCTAGGATCCGAATCACCTTCTTACAACTAACATCGACTGCTGCAGACGAGTTTTAAAATTCATTTTCAAGGTCACTATCTACGAATGGCAGCTGTCACATATTTACATAACATGTCTGAAGAAACCAAACGTTCGATTGGCATACACGAACA
Organism: Haliotis asinina; assembly: GCF_037392515.1. Taxonomy (NCBI): domain Eukaryota; kingdom Metazoa; phylum Mollusca; class Gastropoda; order Lepetellida; family Haliotidae; genus Haliotis; species Haliotis asinina. Next base: position 58,642,600 of record NC_090280.1, read on the forward strand.
GACACGTGTAACTAGGAATGAGGGAAATGCACCTTGTTTACTAATTGCATTGTCTTTGGCTAACATTGCAGCTTGTAATTGTGGCTCAACGTACATGTAAAAGTATGACAATGAAAAGAGAAAGTGCACGTTCAGACACGGTCACTTTCTTCTCAGTCTGGTAAATTGAAATAACATTTCTATAGAACCACCCAAAGCAAACGTGTGAAAGAAACATTATTTGCAATAAACGTTGCCGAGGAAGTACTCTGAACACGTCATATTTCACATCTAATGGAAGGTACATATGTACGTATTATATTTTTCACTGAGTTCAAATTAACAGTTAGCAATTACATCGACTAGTTGATCGACGTTGATGGTTATGTACACTAAGGCGTCACATGGTCCGTTATATAATAACGTAAAGCAAATAGTGGTAGAAAACAACGTCTTCTGTAGGCACTTAGAAATGGGAAGAAAACGAGCATGGATACTATATTGTCAATAAGCGAGTCTTGACCAGGTAATCAAGTCATCAAGAGCTTGAGCTATGCAACTGGGATACAATGACGTGTATCAACCCAGGATGACCACCCAATCTTGTTATTCGCCTCTTACGGCAAGCATGAGGTACTGAAGACCAAGTTTAATCGGTTCGGTTCGGTTCGGTTCGGTTCGGTTCGGTTCGGTTCGGTTCGGTTCGGTTCGGTTCGGTTCGGTTCGGTTCGGTTCGGTAAGGTAAGGTAAGGTAAGGTAAGGTAAGGTAAGGTAAGGTAAGGTAAGGTAAGGTAAGGTAAGGTAAGGTGAATTTTCACCTGATGAAGGTGGAAGAAGTAACAGTGACATTGTACCCGTGTTAAAGGGAATAACGACACTGTTTTCCAGACAAAGTGATGTGTATTTAGGTTATACCTTCCCTAAAAGCATCCCGAGTTAATTCCGTATATACCTCACGCATGAAACACATATATCATACACAGCAGATAGCATGGCTGAAATGTCATTGAAAAATGACGGTGAAATACCGCAAGCTGTTCTTTGCTATTAATAGTAACTATCCATTTTGAAATATACACTTCCTGGTTGTCATAGATGATAAAGACTATGATACATAAATGCTGGACTAGTATGTTCAAGAACACATTAAAGGTTTAAATCAATCACGAGTATAAATGGTTTTGTATGTCGGTTGTTGAACCCCAACATCCAGCAATATTCCAGCTCTATGGCAGCGATCCGAAAATAATCGACATGAAAATCCGGTGATTGGCATAATAACTATCAAAGTTTATTGTACCGTATACCACCAAGTCTCTTTAGTCGCCTCTTACGACAAGCATGAATTGTTGAAGATCAGTTCTGACACGGATCTTCACGAGCATAGTATATTTGAATATACAGCATATTTCTAAAAGGGAAAATATGCGTCAACAGAACATGAATATCTCGTTATCCTCATAGCACCGTGGTATGTACATAAAAAGTATTGCATATATATTTCTTTACAGATGTAAATGCACTAGTTCTACTCAAACGGAATATATACAATGAATATGGACGGATTCATCAAGGGATAGCATCAGAGCTTATACGCTCTTCTCAAGCTACCTGTAAATGCAATGCAGTGGAACCTCTGTTATGCCGTGGATACAATTCACTGGAACAGATGTTACAAATATCAGCTTTTAAACGCCAGTGTTATGACGTTGGATGATGAATATTCAGTATATCCAAGTATATTTTAATTGAGAATGCTAATAATGGTTGATTTGAGGAGAACAGAAAAAAAACAGCTTGAAATTAAACAGGATCGAAAGGGGATTATTTGACTCCGTTTTAGCAATAATCCTTGTACCATGCAAGAATTCAAACCCGGACGTCTGGCGCAACAAACTATTTTGTTGAAGAAAATACATTACGTGATTTTTGCATGCATTCGTTTAATGATCAGTTCGATGACTAGAAAGATGTTACCAGCACAGCCCTCGTGTCATTGCGAGGATTAAAGATTTTTTTAAATACACAATTTTTTTTATGACCCCCGACTTGAAACGCTTAACAGTACAATATATCTCGACAAGGCCGACACTTCGGTGTACCCCACCCGCTTGCTTTGCCGATCGCTGCGCTACCATAGCATGCAATCGATTAAAACTTCATCTAAACATAGTCCTGGGTGATTGGCATATTGATCACTATTCATGACACCTACCAGTTCTTTATTGTTCTTTGTACTTCTTTGAGTGGCATTTTAGAAGTTGGAGAGTACAAGATTGACAAACGTTATGGATAACAACGTCTCTATTACGACAGTGCGACGTTTCGGTACAGATTAGGTACGTTCTTACGGTGCAAGAATCTGTACCGATACGTCGCACTATCGTAATAAAGAAGTTGTTATCGATAAAGTTTGTCAATCTTATTTCTACTTCGACTGAAAGCCGATTTTGACCCTCAATTAAACGATCTTGACACAAAAATGGCGGACAATAGCAAGTATCGACCAATAAGAGGGCTTGGTTTGACCACACTCACTTTATGTGGCCTTATTGTCCTTGCTATCGTCTGCCTGTGATTACCAGCACTAATACGACCTTTTTAAACGCCAAGGATGGTCAAGGCAATGACGGGATGTCAATATAGTGCGTCAGCTACCACCCTTAACGTTGACAAATCATATGATTTCATTCGAGAGAAGCCTGATTTTCTGTATTTTTTATCGTTTAACCCAAAAGAACGTTCTGGGGTGATAATCCTCTCACTTTCATCTTGGGGATAGTGGGGATAGTTTTGTACGGGGAAAATCTTACTAATTTGACATGTGATATTTCATGTAAAAGACCTTTGTGTTTATTTCTCAGTTGCTGTTACGAGTGTGTATTTTCTGTATATTTTGTTATTAATTCAGTAATAATTATTATTGGGTCACAATGTCACAATTCTTGCTTGGCGTATTTGTTTCTGATCATACGGTGCACAGAGGTTCCACATTCGTTTCAATCACAGGGGCGGTCGTCACTATACTAATAGTGGACAGGTGGTTATATGTATTTGGCAAAAAACAATAAAATAAACAATGTCTATCATACAAACAATCGAATTCAATAAAGGAATAAACCTTTTTTGTAAAATTGTTTCAATTAGTCTTTCATCGTTGTTAAAACTCAATTCAAACGCTAACATTTGTTTTTCCAAACCTTGTAAGGTTCGCATATAGTGACTAATAAACTGCCGATCAAGAAAGTATGTCTTTGGAAACCATATTTTACAAAACAGTTTGACTTGACTTTGATCGAACAATTAGACAAACATGATTAGACTAGAAGCATTTGTTGAAACTCAGATTCAACTTTCAAAACACATATTTAATACCTGTACCATGTGAACCGAATAATCATTTCTTATTCCTTTCATTTCATTCCACAATGTAACGTGGGTTTAAAATGTTGTGAAACAGGAAAGCAGACAGCGAGGTTTGAGATGCATTCGGCAGTTGGACATGATGGTCAGGTTACGATATTTCAATTCTAGGTATATTTCCGCTCCCTACAGAGTCAAGAAAAGCAACTTTATGTCCACTGGCATTGGGCTGAAACTGACTTCTATCGTCATCGGTCTGACTTATGTCGGACTTCAGCAGTTTGTCAACGTTATCCAAAGGGGGTAACTTCATGCGGTTCAAATCAAGGTCTCGATCCTGGAAGGGCTGCTTTTTGTTTTCCATTACTGGTCTGTCCGGAAGTGTCAAATGGTCCGTGAATACCCCCTCCTGTGACTGGGCATCCGTTGCGATGTCACTTCCTATATCTGACGTGTCGGAGAAGTTCGACATAGAGATAGATGTCTTTCTGAGGACGGCGCTGTACATGGAGTCGAACATGCCGTGACCGAGGGAGTTCCCGGAAGGCGATGGTGCTCGAGAGTCACACTCCTCTTCGTAGGACTTCTGGAGCCTGAAATCCAACGGAAATATCGAGGTAAAAGTGCACAATGACACCAAGCGGTATATCTAACGGGATTGATTCATGAATTTTCGACAGTAAACCGAGACTTTGGGTCCTCCGATGGTAACGCTGTTGCTAGCGCCACTGTCATTTTTAGATTTTATGTTCAATTTGGATACTCTGGAATGGGTTAGAGAAAACTGGAGTTGAACGCATCCACACATACCAATAATCTATTATGACGCTGCGGTCAATTATGACGCTGCGGTACTTATAGTTCTCTAGGACTTTGTCAAACGAGGACCTCCAACAGGAGCTCCTTGCTCTAGTGTGAATTTGCATTTGCTATATAGTTCATATAAATAGCCTGTCCAGACAATTGGTTAATACTTTACCAGTGTTTTGATATGTATAAACGCATGTCCATGATATCGTTGGAATCATATTACATAGAACATTGAGTCCATATGTTCTTATGAGGCTCTGCGTGATTAAGGATCGTGTTGCAATCCGAATTGGGGGCAGATGTCACTTATATGAATGATAATATCTACAAAATGGTTGTAACATATTTCTATGAACTGATGTCCTCTGATATTGTGGGTATAGGGATAAAAACAGCATAAAACGTAGTCACTGAAGGCACGGGTTTAATGAAACTGGTTGCAAAATACGCCGTGGACACCCGGACGAATTCGACCTATGACGATGACACCTACTTGATCATGCATTCAGGCAAAGGCCTCTTGTAGTCTGTCTTCCCAACAAGCCAGAACGTTTTGTGGGTCCCTTTCCCCTATAAGAAAACAAAACACAAATGCTATCGTTTGTTTTGTTTGTTCTTTAAAGCCACAGTGTTCGTTTATCATACCCAAGACAGGGCTCGGTTCCCCATGTGAACAATATGTAAAGCCCGTTTCTGGTGTTCTAGCTTAACCATTAAAGCAAAGCATCGTTAAGCCGCATGTTTTATGTTAGAAGTTGGTTAAATAGTGATGATTGTTTGTATTTAAATGGATCACATAAAACGTGTATATTTATAGGATGTGCCTTTGTAGTGCACACATATTTATATTCCAGCACATTTCTGTTTTATTGTCCCAAATATGTTTTGATGGTTATTTACAATTCCTTGCGGCTGCGAAACCTGCACGTTCAAGACTGCAATAACTATGTACATCAGAATATCCTAAAATCAGTGTAAGTAAACTTAGTTTCAATATTATTCGTTACACAGCTATATTAGTATAGCAGTATAACGAATAATACTGAGTCTACGTTTACTTAAAGTGCTATATCAGTATAGCAGTGTGACGAATGATACTTAGCATGAGTTAACTTCAAGTGCTATATCAGTATAGCAGTGTGACGAATGATACTTAGCATGAGCTAACTTCAAGTGCTACATCAGTAAAATAGTGTCACGAATAATACTGAACCTAAGTTCATTTAGTCCTCGTTACTCTTGTGAAATAATTCATAGGGCAAGAAAATAGCGGACGACTGGCTTCCAGTTGCAAGGTGAGTAGGTACATCAAAGGGAACTTCCAGCTTAAAACGAAAATCTGCAATTATGGCATGATATTGTTACCAAGCATACTATTACTTTTTTCCAGACATCTTGATGTTCTGCACATGCACATCCTACCTTGATTGATGTCAGCCCTCGTTCAACTGTGATGAAACCTTGCCTCAGCTCCTGTAGTGCCGTGTTGAAGTCCGCACTTGTGTGTATGTGCAAAGCTACGGAAACAAACATACTGATTTGTGGACAGATAATGAGGGAACAAAATAAGAGATTACATGAAAACACAAGCCTTCCTTTATTTTTTCCAGGTTCCTCCACTAGCATTGTATCGATTGTATCATTGTACTGAAGAAACCTGGAAGTATATAAAGGAACACTTGTGCTTCCATGTGATCCCTTAGTTTTCCCCTCAGGATATGCTGATGCCTTGATGGTACAGTACGTCTATCTAAAGGTCAGGTGAACTAGTATTTATAAGATGTGATGCTGATGGTGTTGTTGTTGCTGCTGCTGCTGCTGCTGCTGATGATGATGATGATGACATGTATGTCGTTCAAGTTGTCATCCGGATTCCTTAATAATAATCCAGCACAACGCAGTTCATTTCTGTTGACGTAACGGTGTGGATCATGAGAGGCGTTACACTGTATTGGCAAATTTGAATTCATATTCATGGGAAATTCAGTCTCGTTCGGCTCAATTCTAATTTGATGAGTCACGATTGCAATAAATCTCACGAACCTTTCCCAGTGGATTCCATCCTTGACGCCATGTTGACAGTGTCTCCGAAAAGACAATACCTCGGCATGGTCAGCCCAACAACACCAGCTGCACAGGAACCCGTATGTAAGCCTGCGCGCAGGTGTAACTTCTCTTCCGGTATGTGGCGGATCCGGAAGCTGGTGACTGCGCTGATAAGGTCTAGGGCCATGCTGGCTATCTCACCAGAATGCTTTTTACCATTTCGCTTAGGAATCCCGCTTGCACACATGTAAGCGTCGCCAATTGTTTCAACCTGATGTGATCATGAAACATTGTATCGTTAGTTTTGGAGATGAATTTGCTGATAGATTAGGCCAAATTAAATAGTAAAATGTTTCTCGGGTATCGGCGCGTCACTTTTATTTCTGTGCGTAACAACTTTTATTGCCATTTAAAAAAATACTTTCCGCTATAAGAAGAAGTGTCTGTAAGAACGAGTGTGACTGAATCCACAACTCATTAACACGTGCTAAATTAAACTTCCCAAGCTGCATTTCATAGAGACAACAAAAATAAAATAAAATAAAAATGTGTTCCTACCGCGTCGCCCTTTCTTCTATCACACATTTTTTAAAATCTCCAACCGCTCTCGTTACTTTTGAAACAAATGTGCCCGAGAAACATTTATTTTATTTTATTTTATTTTATTTTATGATGGTTAACTACTGGACCAAACGATTCCTGATCAAAAACAAAATAGGAAAGCGGTTAGGGTAAACAAGATGACGACCCAAAGAGGAACTATTATTTTTCCTTTGATATAATTGACAGTTCACTCATTCTAGTCCTAGTGATCTCAGCCAGTGTCTTTTGGTAATCGATCACATCACCTAGAGAGGGACAACATCCTATGACGAGGAAATCTGACGGTATATATTTGCTAAATAACAATATTTATATCTCCATTGTGTCCTGTGGTTGTGTTTGTGATTCAAAGGCCTCAGCACGATGTGCTCGACAATGTTCCACAAGAATAGAAAACGTGGCAGGTACGTTCCTGGCCATTTTAAAAACAGTGACTTCAAGGTCCCTCAAAGCTTTCTTGATAATCACAAACAAAAAACTATAAACGTTATGGCATTTTTGAGCATTGGGAATGTGTTCATCAGATCAGACAAAATTATTTTGGAATTGGAGACTATACATAAAAAAACAGTCTGTGAACATCGGGAATTTGTTATTGTCTCTATATGTACAGCTGGTTAACTCACTTTATAGACATCGTGTTTGGAAATGATTCCATCGAATGTCGTATATAGGTCATTCAGTAAGTCCACTACCTGAAAAAAACATAACAATAATAATATTTTTGTTCTTACCAAATCGGATATATTAACATTAATGACATCGTATTTTAATTTACTTGTAACAAGTACAATGAGACGAGTGTGGCCCTGTAGTCGACGACAGATCTCGCTGTGCTGATGTGTGTCCCTGAGACATAACATCAGCCTAGGTTCTCTTCGGTGCACAGCTAGACACATCTTGTTCTTTCTACGAGTTTAATGTCACGTCATATAGAATTGTTTGATATCCAGAATCAGAGCAACAACTGAATACTACTTCTCGAACATCGAGATAAAGGAAGCGTTTTGTACTAATCCTGCTTGAAACTAACCTCCAAAGGTTCGCTAAGGCTTGCAATTTTAGTGAACCCTACAATGTCAGAGAAAAATATGGAGACTTCTTCAAATGTTTCCGGTATCACAGGTTGTCCCATCCTCAGCTGGTTGGCAACAGACCTGGAGCAGAAAGAAGGGAGGGAACTCGGTTAGAACTGTATCATTACGCGCAACGTATTGATCAGAGCTATTCTTGTTAATTTTTGATGGGCATTTGAGAAGCTGGGGTGATGAAAAAAGACGATAGCATCACTTGATATACAAGTTGTATACTGTGAAAGGCGATCTTACCTTTTGCCACATGCTTGACACTAGCATTAGAAGGTATGTTGAAACGTCGCCTTTCGCAATAAAAAAGCTGTATATATCCAGATAATCACCCTTCATGGTTGATGTCGGTGAAACTATCATAGTGATTCCAACAACGTTCAATAGTTAGTGATAGCTGTGTGTCTGCTTTTGTCGCTTATTTCTTGTAGATGTTGAAAGGGCTTTGTCAGTTGTTAATATTACATATGAGAACTTACAATCGAGGAATGGAATATGTATCCGTCAGTCGGTCTGTCTGTCCGTCTCGAACACACGGATACTCACGGAGGCAGCATGTTGTACAAAAGTCTTTCCGTCTTCTGTTTCTCCAGAGCCAGCTCCTCTGTCCGATCCGCCACCAGCTGTTCAAGGTTGTTGCTGTAAGCCTCCAGCATCTTCAGCATGTTGTCCAGTATATTCGTCTTCCTAGAAGAAAAGACAAATCAGTCCAGTCAAATATCCACGGAACAATAATAACCTACAATCGACATTGTTCCACTAAACGATGATATACAAATAGAAGTGGGCATTTTGTTTCTTTGTTTCTTTGTTTTTTAAAGCGGACCTCAAGAATATTCCAGCTATCTGGCGGCGGTCTGTAGAAAACAGAGTCTGGGCCAGACAAGTTAGTGATCGACAGCGTTTTGATCTTGGATACAATGGCATGTGTGACCTAAGTCAGCGATCTTGACCACCCGATCCTGTTAGTCGCCCTTTACGACAAGCATGTGTTGACCTGGGTTTCAATCTTCCTGTCAGCCATTAAAAAAGACTGAAACTAACTTGTTTTTACTTTTTGCTGCTTTCAAATACAGCAGCGTACACTATGAAAGTTGAAACTTGAGCGCTGCTGATGAGTGTCATAGGTTCTGGACAAATAAACACATTATTCACTAACTTTCCGCCATTGATGTCGATAAGCCTCTTCCTAATTGTATGAAAGTCCGGGCGGAGGTCTGGCACTTCCGACCAGCATGACGTCATCAACATGATGCCCTTTTCTGGGATCTCCGAATCATCCGGGAAGTTCGGGCGGTATGGCTCTGTACCCCTTTCCTTTACTCTGCTGATGATTTCTGTGACGGAAACAATATCCAATACACTATTATATTTCGAAATGTCGAAAAATCGCTTGCTGAAAAAACGAGATGTTGGTGTCCATTTGAGAAGTATGTTTCCATGATATGTCCTTCGCAAAAATATGAGAAGCTTGAATATATGGTGGGAAATTGGGTTGTTTATATTACTCAAGCGTGTGCTCGTAGTGTATGTCAACAACATTCCAGCTATATGGCTGCGTTCTGTAAACAGTGGACTCTTTACCAGACAATCCTGTGGTCAACATCACTAACATCGATCTACACGGTTGGGATACAAGGTCATCCAAGTCATGGAACCTGACCACCCGATCCCTTTAGTCTCTTCCCATAATAAGCATGGGTTCAGGCAAATTCGGAATCTGATCTTTACGGGGTGAGGGTTTTATGATCTCATGTGGCTGCAGGTGTAATGTTTCGTGTTCTCTATTACAATTATGTTTATTGAATGCAGCACCATCGAAATGGATATAAGACGTTAATGGTTTATCTGCGCACCCCGATTTACAAAATTTGAATTAATAACTTATATATGGTTATACTTACACAAACATCCTAAGAATGTAACATGAGAGAAAATGCAATGTTGCAAATCCGTATGCTACCTCGGAGAAATCTCTGAGCAGAGCTTTAGTGATAAATTCTCTACCTTTGGGTGACGCGTCGTTGTAATAGTACGGAGCACAGCGTAATTGTATTTCCTGGAAAATGATGGAAAAGCTGTAGACATCCCCTTTCTGTGTGCCTCTTGAAGGACGTTTATCCAGGCGGAGTAGTTCTGGGGCTGTCCACAGCAGTCCTGAAACCATAGAGGTTTAGGAACTTAAACACTCTTGGTTTGTAAATTCACAATGTTCATTTAGAAAATGGTAAAATATAACACTTGTTGTGTGTGGGATTACACTTTATCATACAATGGGTAGTGTTCCTGGCAGGAAAAAGCCGAAAATATCCGTTGGGGTCATATACTGATATCGATGCAAATTAGAGAGGTAATATGTAGGTCATAGGTCATAAATTTTAAGGACTACGTTCAGAGTGTAAAGAAATGTGGCTTCAAGAGTCGGTGATCGTGTGAGGACAGACGGCCATGGCCACGGTACTGTCAGTGCTTTGATCCCTGAAAAGGCATGCCTGGTTATGATATATGGTGTAGATTACAAAGCGAAGATAGAAATCCATAGGCTGGCGACGATACCCACAACAGTTTACCGTACAGTGTCAGCAAGAGGACGGCATATAAATCCAAGTGCACAATGTCACGCGAACATTAAAGTGCATTTGATGTTCAAAAGGTTAACTGAAATTTTCCCAATTCCACACATGTATTTTGTCAATTTTCAACTAAATTAATACTTGTTGACAACAATACGCTCTTTAACATAAAAGCTGACTGGGCACTACATGACGTAACGCAGTCAAATGAGTGACCAGTGGAAAACTGCTTGTATTACTACGTACATATTTGTGACGTCATAGATATGCGGGCACATCTCAGGAAGTTTAGTTCCATGATTTGTGGCAAATGAAATCACATTTCTTTTTTAAATTTAAAGCAAGAATGCCATTGTATGATAAATTGGTTATCACATGCGTGTGATTGTGGGACTAAACATTGTATTTAGCTCGCCAAGGCTCGCTAAATACAATGTATATTCCCAATGCAGGATATTAACCATCCCAAATCACACTCGCGTGATAACCTATATATATCAGTACACTGTAGATTCTGGCACTTCTTTTAGTTGAGTTAATTCTTCGTGCCCACACTTTCAAAGTACGTGATCTACACTACCAGATTTCCCATTTCTTGTCTTTTGAAAGTCGTGGTGGCTGAGTGGGTTAGATGGCAGACTTTGTGTCCTGCCGATTAAGTGGCTGGCTCTCCCAGGAACTCAGCTTAACTGAATCACTTGAATCTGTTTAAATCACTTAAATAAGTTTTATTTGATTCTGCTTGCGTCTTCCTTGATATCGGTATTATGCCACACGCGTTAAGCAGACGTGTTCTTGTTCATATATCTCTCGGATTAATTGGGTTTCGGGACCATATTGAAAACAAATGAAATAAAATCTCTTCTCGGTGATTGTGTTCATTCACTTCAGTAACGCATTTGCATTTTCGTTTCCTATTTCACCGGCACAGTCAATAGATTCCACCAAACATGGGTATTAATCGCCACATTTTGAAAAACGCATCCTTAATAATAGATATATCCAAAGGAGAATAATTTAAATACATGCATTTTATATTACTAGTTTAGTCACTAGATATTGTGTAGGGTCGGATAAAATAAGCAATCTTAATTTAGTTCTTGGTTCTGTTGAACATAAGCGATAAGACTCTATATTCAAAATAATCAGTTGTAAAAGTTGTGTCCCTTGTTCGATATCAACAATATTTTATGCACCACTGTTAAATAAAAAATAGTGCTGATATCAGACGTTTGGAAAGGGTGAGCACATTTTTGCACTCTTCACAAACACATGCGAAAGCTAGGCAAGATTAACGACTAATGCCCTACTGTTGTAAAACTCGTGTTCCCCCATGTCGTCATCGAGTTCTTTTGGTTGTGGAGTGACAGCACCAAAGTCCGTTATCTTCAAAACCCACCGACTGTCAATAACGCAGTTGCTTGACTTGAGGTTCCCATGAGACTTTAAGGGACTCTTGTGGAGGTACTCCATTCCCTGGGCAGAAACAGCGTATATCACAAAACATGGTAAGAGAAGGTAGCAGGAAATGAGGGTGAACTATTCCTAAACAACACTGACTCTACGTGTCTGAGAGGTACTGGTAGCAGAAATACTAGTATTATCGTTCGTGGGTGGGGGGGGGGGGGGGGGGGGGGGGGAGCGGGGCACGGTGGGCGAGCTGGCTAAGGCGCCAGGCTAGTGATCCAGCGAGGTTGAGGTTTCGGGATCGAGCCCACCTGTGGCCGCGTGTAAAAACCTTGGAGTCAACTTTGTGTGCAGACTCTTTCAGTGTTGTCACAACCCCTAGTGTACAGTACACAACCCTGTGCACATAAAAGATCCCACGAATCCGTTGGTATATGACCAGATGGTGGCCACATGAACACGTGCATACACCTAGTTGCGGGTACAGCAACGAGCAGTAAACTTGGACAAAGTGCTGTGACTATGTGTCCCAGTCCACCCAGCTGTCAATTGGGTACCTCGTTAAGATGAGAGAGCCACAATAAACTCGGTGCGCCTAGTGGCAGCAAGAGTTGTATACTCCCCAAGGAGTTGAGATTGAAATACGATGTGCTGTTGAGATTGACATCCGGTGATCGAGGGTAAAATACCTAGCGCCTAGAGAAATTGCCTTGCAGTTTGATTTGTGCGCTATATAAGAACACTTAACTAACTAACTAACTAGTAGCAGCTGTAGCAGTAGTAATAACAACAGTAGCTTCAGGAGGTGCATTATAAATCGCAGCAGTACATCTAGGAGTAGTAGAAGAGTAGTAACGGCAGCAGTAGAAGTAGTGCTAATAATAGTAGTACCAGCTGCAGCTGTAGTTGCAGTAATGAGTGAGTGAGAGTAGTTTCACGCCGCACTCAGCAATATTCCAGCTATATGGCGGTGGGTTGTAAATGATCGAGCATGTACCAGACCACCCAGTGAGCATGAGCATCGATCTGCGCAATTGGAAACCGATGACACGTGTCAGCCGAGTCAGCGAGTCTGACCACCCGATCCCATTAGTGGCCTCTTAACACAAGTCGAGTTGCAGTAGCAGCAGTATATGTAGTAGTAGTAGCAGCATTAGTAGTCGTAACAGGAAAGTAGTAGTAGTAGTAGTAGTCGTAGTAGTAGTAGTAGTAGTTGCAGCACTCATCTATGATAGATCTATTATAAATACAGTAGTACAGTAGTGATGGAAGGAGCAAGAACAGTAGAAGAAGTGATAACGACACTTACCTTGGATAGATCTATTGCAAATGACATTTTAAACATCCAGTCCAGGCTGATGTCATCGTTCTCAAGAACGTCCTGCGGAGAAAGATGTTCGATTGATACATATTGTGAGTCACTGTTACCATCCATCTGTTTTATGTGGTTCTGTGATGAGTGAAAGAATGCGAAGAGTTATACGCCGCTTGTAGCAATATCCAAGCAGTACCATGGCGGTATCAGTGGAAATGCGCGTTACATTTTGTACTGCTGTGGGCAATCAGACAAGAGGGTGTTTTGTACTACTGTGCTACCTTGTCACTCATATCTTTTGATGTTTCAATATGGGAACCTGGTTTCACTTATTTACGCCGCGTTTAGCAATATTGAGGCAAGGGTATGAGAAATAGGTCCCACCGATTGTAACGAAGTGATGAATCAAACCCTGTGCAGGAAAGTGACGCACCAACGCTGTAGTTGCAAGGGTAATCCACAACCCCCACTTGAGCAGAGTAGGCTGTTACGCACATGACCTGTTTCTAGACTGGCCGGATCACTTACGACCAAGAGGTACAGTGAGTGATCTAGGCCATCATTTGTGAGCGTACACTTTGTGGAAGTAAGGTGACTGAGAGGGTATTTTGTAGGGACGCAACCCTTTAAGTTTCAATTTAGTCATAGTTGGCACCCATTAAGCTCTAGAATATGCACTTGAGAGCCTGTACTGTGGTAGGGCATGATGGAACTTTAATAACAACGGCATAAGTCTCAATTCAGTCATTTATTCAACGTCTATATGGTTGTCATCGACAAACATATACAATGCTGTTGTAGCACTCACTACAGCCGTATGTTTAAATAACTGACACATTCATGAAATGTTTATGTTGTTCTATCCTACCTGTAAACTTCCTTTATTGCAGTACTTGTAAAGAAGATAACTGTTATTTGGGTCCAAGTTGGCACCTATAAACTGGTTCAGATTGTCGTGCTGGAGTTCCTTAACCTGTACATAAGAAAGAAAAATATTTTCTTAATTCATTCCAAAGTTATCAAAAGCCCATGTTCATGAATCACCATAGTGTCAGTATCAGGAATTTACGACAAACCGTCAAGCACAGTTTCAAATTAACAGTCACACGTCGATGTGTGCAAAATCAAAGGTTGAATCGAAGTAAGTGCTTAGTCCATGGGTGCTGCATTTTGGGTCATTATTTTGTGGTTGCGTCGAACCTGGGATAACTCAAAGTGTATTTGTAGGACCCGTTATCTTCGACTCAACGGTTTTGGGTTGTTTATGCCCACGCAGACTTGGCCAAGTGACATCAGCGAAAAGTTTATTATTCGTTGACAGATAAATTAACGCTTATAATAGTTTATTTCAGAGTTAAAGAGAAATTGGGAACTCAGTTGTAAAACAACATACCAGATTGAAATTCTGGGTCATTTCTGTGGTCAGTTTGACTTGTGCTTGTCGTATTTTCTTCACGGCCACAACACAACCCTGTCAACACATAATCGCTATTACATAAGGAAAAGAAGACACAGCTAACCTGTATATATGCTCCACTAATACATGTTACTATTGGTTCAATGAAAGTAAACATATAATTAGTAAAACGTCTCAAGAAAATATGTCGTTATGGTTATCACATCCCCATGCTTCGGAATGAGACTGAGTGAGGGAGTTTACGTTTACACCGCTTTTAACAATATTCCAGCAATATCTCCACGGGGGACATCAGAAATAGGAAATAGAAGTCGGGTCTTTGGCGTGACGAGTGATCGCTGTTGCTGCTGGGTGACCCTTCCGCCTCTTGAGGATGGACTGCACGTCGACAAAGGCTAAAACGTACCTTGTAGTTTCCGATGGGCGCAAACAACATATTTCTGTCCAGGCTTGTAATAGAGCCTAAACCAAGTGTACCCCGTGTTTCCTGAAAGAACGTGATGATCATGACATTTGAAAACTATACATAACTGGAACTCAACAATTAAATCTTTCTTTTGAAGGTTGTCAGAGCAATCATTCATCGACAGCGGTTCTAGTAACAGACCTTTGGTTTTGTTTGAATAATTTGTTATCAATATGAAACCAAATCCCCAAGCATAACACATCTCATAACACATCTCTGCATTGTTTGTAAATCTTTATAAAGTATATAGTAGTCTGTGGAAGAAATGAAATCTCAAATACCGCCAAGGTGGGCGAAAGGTGAAAATTATCAAGTGTTTTTGTAATTGTTTAAAACTGTTTAGCTATTAAGTTCGAAATGTTAAGGTATTGTTACCATTCTCATAAGTTTGCGTCTTGGATTGGTGTCGACATTCGCAGGGTTAACTCGGGTTCGTCTCATTTTGAGGTCGTGGGTGTTCACCTTCCACACCTTGCTTGCTTTTCTCTTCATCAAAGACTTCCTGCAACAAAATGCAGTGCATATAGTGGGTTGTTATAGTTGGTTTAACGCCTGTAAATGATATTTATATGATCATTCGGATGCAGGTCAAGGACGCTGTCCCAAGCTAAAAAGCGGCATATACGGATATTTTCACACTCAAACTCGCTGACCACTTCGTTGACCAAGGTATAGCGTAAACAATCCTGAAGGGGAACCGAGATTCGAACCCAAGGTCATAGGTCTGTCACGGGTGTAAAGGATGCAACTGAACGGGGAAGCCTTACAGAACTGGGCCATCCATTCCATAAGCATAGTGAAAGGTTAACTCATATCAGAATCAGTCGTAAGAGTTTCATGGCACAAAATGGTTAACCCATTACAGAAACAATCGTAGGAATGTTATAGCATAAAACGGTTAACCCATTACAGAAACAATCGTAGGAATGTTATAGCATAACACGGTTAACCCATTACAGAAATTAAGCTTTGAAAATAACCTCATTTCAAGAACTGTTTATGGAATGTTTGTGTCATGATCAAACATTCTCGGCGTGACCAAAGATGCATTCTCTGTAACCATCGCATTCTTCGGTCGTCATACAAACTCGTGTCACTCGGACACGTACTCATGTGCACCAATGGTACAACCACGATGTGTCACAATGACGTATCCTTGGTGTGAACAATGTCTCATACTCGGTGTTATACAATGGCCCATCTTTAGTTAGGCGATAAAACGTATATATTTACCAACGATAGTGTGCAGTGACTTTACATGCTCAGCTCTGGTGCATAATAATCAAGTATGTGACATTCTTAAATGTGCGTGAATAGTCCTGCATTTGAAGGAAATCTCACCTGAATAGAAACGAACCAATTACAATTAAAGCTGCTCCAAGAAGAGCACCAATGACTGCCCCGGCTACAACAGCAGCGTTGTCGTCGTCTGTAACATGTATGCATCAGCACTGTTTAGAATAGGATACATACTACCTCACAAACGCACACACAATACTCACAATAGGAAGAACACATTATGCTATCGACCCACATGCATTTATGCAAAAAACATGCATTTATGATGAAAACTAAGTCTGCAACAAATACGCTTACAACGAACAGACGGATACTCCGGCCACTCGCTTCCTATTTCTTTTTACGTTCATATACACATATAGTTTATAACGAGCTACAATTAGTTCCCTTAAGTACGTTGTAACTGTATTGTACAGTACAGACCGTTACATGCAGGTCCGGTACACGGTGTTTGGCCATCCGGAAGTCTGCCCCAGGGCCAGTCAAGATTGTCCAGTTTCTGAAGGCTGGAACCCCTCTGTACCCTTAACACCTCCATTGTTTGGTTGTTTTGGAAATGGAACACAGAGAGTCTTGGAGAGCGGATACCGTTAACGCTGTGTATAGTTCCTGTGAGAAGCCGTGAGTCTGCAGAGAGAAATTGTAAACCAATACTGTTACTGTATTAAAGACACAGTTGACATGTGGATTTCTAGCTATTTATATTACACAGGCGGCGCTTCTGTAAATTATTAACTGACTAGAAATAGTTGCAAAAAGGCGAATAGTACTGTGGATGGACATCGATTTACTGCAATATATCATTTTGATAAGGATTCTAGTGTCGTTGTCAAGCTTGGTCCGCTGCAAGAATCTATATAGAAATGGCGCACTCACAAAATACACAAGTTAATCATAAAGTGTGTCTATATTCTACTTACCACCAGTACTTACTTACAGTATTAATAGATCTGATACACTACTGACTGTTATGCTCAACAATAGAAAATGTAACACATTCAACATGAAGCAAATAATGGGAGGAAGACTTAGTAAAGAAATCATCCACCTGTATAATTGTCTCCAGATGAAGATCCATCGACCGCGAAAACAACTGCGTCGTGTAGAAACGGCAGATAATGTATGATTCCCTGCAGAATCACCAACAGAATACTTATATACATTGAAGGCAAATAATAAAGAACTATAAAAAACAATGAGGAACATATCTGTAGCTTGAACAAATAGGACGACGGGGGACTTTTTTCTAGGAATTCACTTAACAAGAAAAGCAAACCATCCATGCAATATTATAGAGACATATTGTCAATGCAACAATGGTTCTGTACGAAGAAACACTGAAATTAGTTAAGTCTGTATATACTACACCAGTCTGTGATGAAGACTCCTCAACTATAAAATACAAGTAGAAGATAAACCAAACAAATATAAACCAAACAAAACAACAACTAACAAACACGCACAACCACAGAGAGAGAGAGAGAGAGAGAGAGAGAGAGAGAGAGACAACCACAACCACAACTGCATACACAGAACCACAACGACCAGTTATGTTACAGGAATGATGCCATAAAGCCAGAAGATGTCTTGGATTTTCAGTAAAATAACAAGTGGTATTTTCCATGAAGCCATTTCATCTTGTAGCCGGATAGTCATTTCGTTAACATTTCTGGCTGTGAAAAGGTTCCTTCCGATCCCCCATATTCTTTCTACTGCAGATTAACAGATGTAACACTATTCAACCCTATATATTACACTTAATTTGGGGTCTTTTACTTACTTTTGAGAGTCACATTGTAATTGTTGTGTTGTGATATATCAATGAATAAATTTCATCTGAAATGGGGGAACGGGAGGAACTCTTACTTTTGGCTGGCAGTTGGTTAGCTTGATTTAGGATGTAAGCTCAAAGTTACACATGATTTAAACCTTTATCACTTTGATGAAGCCAAAGAACATCTGAATGATGGTAAAATAAACAGTCACATTTCTCAAGTTCCTGGCGTTCTACGGTATTATGGAGTTATAGCTACGGAGCTATCCACATTGCTATTGGTCGTCTTCTGACGGTTTGTACATCCCCAAGGAAAGCTTACCTTTGACACGTGTGATATATGCGATGGCCATCTTTTGTATCGACTGGGCACCTTCTCAAAGACTCGGTGGAAGAATTCTCTATATTTTGTATAGTTTGCATCGTAGTTAACCAGTTGCAGCAAACAGCTGGAATACGTTTGTACAGCAGCATTTCCATATGGAACCCAAGCATGGGGATCTGGACACCAATTCAAGAATACATGATTCCCTGAGGCCATGCCCGCATTGTGTGCGGCGTCCAGAAACCGATCGTGATGATGAAGATGTATGCAGCTTAGAATGACTGTAAAGATATCAAGCTATATAATCCTTCATCTACAAAAATACGTGGTGCATTTTGTCTACATCAGTCTCCGTTATAACTGTGCTTAAATTAGCCCAGACAGGAATACTGACGGGAGTGATTTACAAAGTTCAAGTCCCAGTCACCTTTTATTTATTTACATATGTTTATGAAAAGCTAGAAAACAGATCACCTGCTAAAAGGCGCCTTTCCCCTCGATCATAGCCATTGATCAAAGATTCAGCCATAGAGCGACTTATTGATGTTAACAGTGATGCTGTACGTTACTGAGACTGATATATCATGTATATTTTGGTAATGAATGTCGTTTTTAATCTAGAACCCACCCTGAAACAAAATCAGTACTTGACGTTGTAAGACACCAGCCTTGGGTTTGGTGTGACCGTTTTCTTAATAGTGTTTATTTAGTATTGCAGCTCCAATGAGATCCTGTTGCCATTTTTTAGAACTTCACGATATCTCAGTTGGAACTGGCACCTTCATGAAGACTGTACTTACCTGAAGCTTTTGATTTAAGAACTTTAAGTTTATCTTCAATATACTCTTCATGACAAGCTATGGACGCCGTGTATCCGATTTCTATCCCGTGTTTCGGGAAGACAGCTATAGCGGCTGTTAAAAAGGCAGTGCATGTACTACACGTATGTCCAATATAACCTGAAATAGGCACAATATGTCAGTCAATAAAATGATATCGAGAACCTTCCGAAGTTGGCTCAAAACACTTCGTTAATATCCTGAGTGGGTCATGTGCATTTGAATTTCATTTTCATTCCCCTGGGAGCATACAACTCAAGCTGCCCTAGGAGTCCTAGACGGTTGGCAGTCACACTCTCATCTGATCCTGGCGGGTACCCATACACTGTGGGGTAAACATATTTGGAACAAGACTGTTTCTAAAGAAGGTGTCAAGTAACCAGTTGTTTTTGATGCCTAATCCATGTACGAGGGGATGTCAATGAGTTTTGAGTCTTGCATAGAAAAACATAAAATATTGGTATGAACCATACTTATTTTTCAACATAGTCCCCTTGTGAGTCAAGACACTTGTTCCATCTATTCTGCCAGTCGCTGATACCATCTCTGTAGAAGGCGCCATTTTGGTCCTCAAACCAAGCCTCAGTAGCAGCAATAAGCTCATTATCATCCTGAAATCTACGACCACGCAAGTGTTTCTTGAGATTTGGGAACAGATGGTAATCACTTGGTGCCTGGTCTGGAGAGTAGGGGGGATGCGGCAAGAGTTCGTACCCGCATTCCTGGACAACAGCGGCTGCAACGCGAGAGGTGTGTACTGGAACATTGTCTTGATGTAAAAGAATACCACGTCTGATCTTGCCCCGGCGCTTCTCCTTGATTGACTGTCGCACTTGCCTCAACAAGTTAGTGTAATATTCCCCATTCATTGTTTTTCTTTTTGGTAAGTAATCTATGTGACGCCTTTGCTATCCCAGAAGACTGTCGCCATTACCTTCTGCACTAATCTGGAGGCTTTGAACTTTTTGGTCCTGGGAGAAGTGACATGTTTCCATTCCATGGATTCTTGTTTGCTCTCAGGATCATAGTGGTGGATCCAGGTTCCATCACAGGTTACTAGCCTAAAGTGCAAATCTTCTGGATTCTTGTTGTATCTGGTTAGCATGGAGTTGCTTATGGTGACACTTGTTTGCTTCATTTCATCTGTAAGCATTCTTGGCACCCATCTTGCGCACACCTTAGACATGACGAGATGTTCATTAAGAATGGTCTCGATGGATCCGTATGAAATGCCTGTGGTCTCCTCTAACTCGTGGAGTGTGATTTGACGATTTTCCAGCACAAGTCTATGCATCCGGTCAATGTTTTCCTGACTAGTGCTTGTTGTTGGGCGACCTGGACGGGGGTCATCTTCAAGACTCCCTCTGCCATGCTTAAATTCATTGACCCATCGTTTGATGGTAGCAGATGAAGGGGAAGACTTCCCATAAACTGCTGAAAGCCTTTCTTCAATGTTCTTCGCCGAGTTTCCTTCAAGAACTAAAAACTTAATTACTGCTCTATACTCAATTTTATTCATTTTCACTGCTATGAGGGGGATCTCTTTCTGTCAATGTGAGCTGTTCAATAACTTCTGAGAGTAAGATACCAAAACTTATATATCACATCAGCTACACCCCAAGGTTCAATGTCGTACCATAGGCTGTGACACCTGGGTATGAAAAATGCTCAAGGCTCAAAACGTATTGACATCCCCTCGGAAATGTCATCATTGCTGTTACTGTTTCATTAACTAATCGCTAAACTATACGGCAACGTTATAGATTTTGGCTGTTAACACTGTGCTAGCTACTTGTGAATTTCTTTTCAAAATGGAAAATGCACCCTTCAAGCATTAAACGTTATTGCTAGGTAGGACTTGACCAATACTTCTCAAGAAAGGTTATATGCTGTCCGAAGTTTCGTGATCCTTGGTCTTAGCGGAATCCTTTGAAATGGCTTAGAATCTAAAATTGTTTTTTGTGTTTACACTAAAAGTGATAAATGCTATACACAATATAGGCGTATGTAATCTTCTACACTGTGTTCACAACCCTCTCTTCCAACAGTATATAAACTGGGTTAACATTTAGTTACCTATGTGTTTCCAGCCGAAGTGTGAGAGCACCGTAGCCACAGACTCCAGCATGCCTTCATACGTGCCATACAAACTGTCGAAATTCAAACGGTCGTTGTCTGGCAAAGAATGGTTCTTCATCGGCGTCCATGTTACCATGGAGATGTTCCAGTAGGATGCAACATAGCCAACCATCTTGATAGCTGAAAATATATTCATTGTGTGCCTATTTGTCTGCCTCGGAAGTATTTAAGAAACACTTATTCTTCCGTAGCTACGAGTTTCAACTTCACATAGGTATAACAGTCACACCTCCCAGTGGTCCTTAAAACACTTTTAGTGGTAAGGTAAAATAGTTCTCACCTGGGAAATATAAATCGTTAGAGCTAAATAAATCCAGATATGACTATTATCAGAAATAGGAACAGATTTGGTCTAAAGGGAAGAACGAGAGACTGAAATTCAGTCATGACACCGGGTTTTCAGTAGCTCATGCTTGCCATAAATAGGTAAGAGGCGACTACCGAGAACGGGTCAGTTCAAAATACCACGACTGCTCATATCCGTGACTTTTTCACTCGTCCTGACTCTATTATTGACAGTTCTTGTAAGACCTTACGTCTTACACCATTGTTTTGCTTTATTTACGTATCCGCGGAAAAAAAACCCATAAAACTTCAGTGGAGTATAATCAGAATTACGACAGTAACATTGTTTACATATCTAAAACATATTTTGTGTAAATGTAGATCGACATAATATGTTTCTTCTAAAACGTACCAATCTCATAAAACTTTCAGATGATTAAAACAGTCCGGTATAATCCTTCTTCTCTTTTCTACCTTCCGGACACATTTTTCACCACCCAAATTCTTAAACCAAATTAAATGAGTCTGGTAAAATATAGATATTATAATATTGTTACCTGTGGCTTTCAGCAACATTCAACAATATTTGCAATAAAAATGTTCAAGAATGAAACCCTTGTGCGTCAATAGTGGAAAGAAAGGTGGCTAAAGAAAAAATGCACGGAATCAACCTGTCATTGTATTCCGACTCAATTTTACACACCTTACTGGGATCAGATTCCGACATCACGGCATATTTTGTCCCCGAAAAAAGCTTCGTATTATCGCCGTTTGGGAAAACCAGCAATATTCAATAGTGAAACGTCGATAACACTAAGATATGTCAAAATGTCACATGCCTGCATTTTTTATACAAAATTGCTGCACGGTTTCAAAGATGTATGCTGATCAATTTTTTGTCACTCACAAATACAATGAATATGCATCAAAACAGAAACTTCATCACATCAAACACTTAGGTTTAAAATCAGCTATTTATTTTTCAAGGTTTCAGTAGCAGCGCAGTTTCTTAGAATGATTGCGTCTATTTAGTGTCTGAAAATCTGATACTACTTGTGAGTGTCACGTCAAGTGTTTAACACAGCCGTTATGTTTGATAGCGTTATCAGGGGTGCGACAAGGTATTGCCTTGGACCCCTTATGTTGATAGGTTATCTAGAGTTAATCCCTCTTGTACAGTAGGCTATTTCGCACACTAAATGACATTCAAATCGCAAGAGAGATAAAATTTATCTTGATTTGGGGATTGTTTGTATGGGCACTTTAAGAACGTCTCAAATCTCCAAAGCGGAATAATAAAATTCGCTTTGGCAAAGGGTTAAATGAATAATGTCGTTTAGTCTATGCCGTTCTAACGTGTTGTATTATTTGAGATGAATGTTATAATAATAACGACATTTGGCATAGTGGTGTTAAAAACTCACAGAAACGATCGGTTATTTGAATTACACACGTCACGTGTTACTATTAGTATAGATCTCGAAAAAAGTATCAAGTTAAGGATCACCCCGTTAACTTTAATACAAAAGAAAGAATTGGGTGGTCGTTCACTTCTCTTGACAAGCGTATATGTTACTGGAAACAAATATAATCATCGAGTGTGTACAATCACAGTGGTAATGTCTAATGCCTGTTTCACTCAGTGCTTATGATCAATCATAGAATTCTCTTTTGAAATTAGACATATTCACTGAAATGAACCAGGGAAAATTATAGTTGTTTTCTGGAAGCATATTCACGAAATACAGTGGAGCTTCTTCTGCTGACTTGTGTCATTGATATCCAGTATCAATTGCATCTCCTTATTTTGACTTCTGTTCCGGTGATTACTAGGTTAAAAGTTGTCTTTCCTTTGCATGTGTTTGTGATGGATGCTACTTCCGAAACGAGATGTCCTTACATCTTCCCACGGACACAATGTACCATCAGTATTTTTTTCATGAACACATGCGTATGGTGCAGCTGGTTTCGTACCATGTTTTTTTCTCTTTTTTTTCTCCATGTTTTGCCCTTTAGTGCACTTTAGCAAATGCTTCTTATGATTTTATACAAGCGCCTTCTTTGTATTTATTACCATAAATGTCTTCTCCTGATGATGATAAGAAGATTGATGCAGTGTAAAGTCATTGCTTTAAAGGAACACCGCTGTGCTTTAGAACATTGTATTGTGTGAAAATGAGGCAATGGATTTTATACATATTTGGAACCGAACTATTGAACAAAACTGACTGGATTCTTTATGTTAATGTTGCTTTGTCTCATTCTATGGGTACTTTGTGGCTACTTTTTTTGTTAATATCTATACCATAGTAATTTTGTCTTTCATTTTGTTGTCAAAAGTTGTCTTTCATTTGCATTATTAAACTTTAAGATCATAAGATTTAACATTAAACACAGACAACAAAAACATCTGAACGAATATGAATCTGGGAATTATATTCCCCAAAACGTAGACCTCTTTAAGAGATCTGATTGTTGGTCTTAAAAACTCTTTGATAGCCTCGTGTTCCGCAGTAAGGGGTCTTAAACCGCCATGTTAATAAACACTTAGCTGCCAATACCCTTCAAAGAGGCAGAAGGTGTCAACTATCTATTAAATCTGAACATTCCAGAGTATCATGGGTGGATACTGGTTATCGGCATGGAAGATACAAGCCAAGGCAACCCCCGAAGTGGCGGGGAATGTCGTGGAACACACAATTCACACAATGGGACACAATCGGTACTTTGAACTCTTGAGGAGAAATGATTTAAGGGTGACTGCACTTTAGATCAGCAAACTGTTCCTTTTCAGTCACTGAATTCTGTTTCCGATTCGATTATATGGGGTGAATGAGTGAGCCCTGTTTAGCAATGTTCCAGCTTTCATCACGGCGAGGGACATCAGAAATGGACTTCACCTGTGTGGCGTCAAGAGCGAACGTTTTGACCACGGTCGATTATATGGGGTGAATGAGTGAGCCCTGTTTAGCAATGTTCCAGCTTTCATCACGGCGAGGGACATCAGAAATGGACTTCACCTGTGTGGCGTCAAGAGCGAACGTTTTGACCACGGTCGATTATATGGAAGTAGTCTCGTCTGACACAGTGCTGGATGCGGCGTAAAACAACATTCACTCAATCTTACTGTAAGCTTAAACCTCTCCATCCGATACCATAAGCACCTGCTGAAGATCCGGGTTCGATTCCCAACATGGACACAATGTGCCCCCGCAGTGATATTGCTGGTATATTGCTAAAAGTAGCTTAAAACTAGGCTCATTCACTCTTCAGGAAGAGTATTTTCGAAAAATACATAATTATTTCAACTTTCTTTAAACATTACACATCAAGTCACATTTCATATTTGTTATTTAAGTGACCTGTAATCTCCTGTTGACGCGTCTAGCAACTCGAGAATCCCTCAAGCGGTGTTATCACGTGTTACCTGCCCCTAGGTAGCTGTTGTGGTCAAAGGTCAGATTCATGTCGACAGAATTCTGGCACTTCATTGTAAAGTCAAGTGTTCTTCAAGAAATGCATATCCGTTGAGGAGCAGTGTTTCCCCTTTCAGTGATCCCAAGTCACGTGTTGAAATACATTACCGAGCAAACCAAGGTATACACCCTTGCTTGATCGATGGGGGTCCGAGTTCGATTCCTCACGTCTCCTGTGTGTAAGGTGTGGTTTGGATCGCCATACATCGGGATGTTGTCAACAACACGAGTGTCTGGTTCTGATTCGATTACCAGTATACCGCCGCCATATAGCTGGAATATTGCTTAATGCGGCGTAAAACTAAACTCAATCCCTCATTCACTATATGTCCGGAGTGTTGCTGTGTATTGCTAGTTAATGTATGAATCTATTCCATTTAAGCAAATTATTCATTGTATTTGAAAATGTCATTCGTAACTATGGAAAATAAAGAGGGAGAATATCAATTATGCAACGGTGGATTCTACCAACATTAGGACCATTTCAGGATTTATTTGATATCCTCCTACGTTTTGACTTTTACTGCTTTCGAAAATCCGTGACCAGTATCTACGTTCATATGGTACCGTCGGGATCGTGCAACAGACTCTTTCAGTAGGAACTACTTATGACAATGGAACCTTATTTAACCTGACAGATATCTATCACACATTACGAGAAACACAGAAACAGAGTTAAAAGACTTACACTTGGCCTGACATTGTTGGAAACAAAGATAAACACTGGTGGCAAGCAGTCACAATTGAAACATTTCGAATTTTGCCTGATTTGTTTATCTAATATGGAAGACGAATATCATCTGTTATTAAGCGTGTTGCATATGTCGGTTTAAGAAAGGGGTATTTTCCACAGAAATATTTGTGTCAGCCGACTAAGGAAGCATTAATTAATTTTTTTGTTATCAGAAGACAAGTCTGTTCATGTAAAATTAGTCCTGTGCTTGTCACATTTGTTGAATCTGATATTCTTCTGATAACTAATTTCACAATGCTATTATGCTTCTCCACTAGTTTACTGTGTATATTCTGAATGTAATTATGATACTTCCTATGCGGGCCGAAACTATCTTGATCTTGAAATCTTTACTCACTCATCCATCTTCTGCTAGGTGAAGAGAGGCAAATTTGAACAAACGCACTTGACTAACATGAGGCCACACTTGAAGTTAAGCACCATTAAGTGCGCAGAGCCCTGGGATGGGTAACGGTGTTTGGCAGCTTGACTCCTGGGAGCTCCTAGCATTTCAGTCCTGTCCCACAAAAAGCACATAGTTCACCTCAGACAAATGAGTTTGTTTAAAATGGCTCATAATCACCAAGAAGAAAATGGGTACCCGATAGGATAAATCATGATAAGTATTGATTACACGATGCCATTTAGAAAGTGGTCAAATGCAACATATGTCATATTTGGGATTTCACTTTCTTAGTAAAGTATAAATTCTAGTACTTTTTTTCGGTTGAGTCCCATCCGGGATTCGAACCCGCACCCTCAGAGTCAGGCACCTAATCGCCAGCACACAAAGTCAGCCGCCAATCCCGGATGGGACTCAACCGAAAAAAAGTACTAGAATTTGTACTTTACTAAGAAAGTGAAATCCCAAATATGACATATGTTGCATGATAAGTATTAATCTTCTAGCCCCTCAAGGAAAAGGACGCTTGTGATATCGGAGGTAATAAATGGATGAGCTTTACTGATTCACATGTATGTATATCATGCGTGCTGTCTTGACAGGAATAGTATTTGCGTCATACACATGTATAATACATTCCACATCAGACATATAATGGCTGAAGAACATCTTTACATTACGAATTAATGCGAATCACCTCGCTTAATATGAACGGTACAACCGTTAGTTTTTCATCCATCGAAATAATGCAAATGGAAAAGCATAATTGATGGGATGGTGTGACGACAATAATGTCCTCTATTATTATCTCTACGTGAAATGCTGCATTAATAATTAATAAAACTGGGGGAAAAAGACAACCTTGTACAACCAAAAGACACTTATGTCAAAAGCAGAAATGATTTGATGATTTTGACTATTATAAGAGCACGTATCTGCCCTTCTTGATATAAAGTCTTCAACTGATCTTCCAAATCTGATGCTAACATGTCACAACGTTTTACGCACAACACTGAATGCTCATATATATTGTAATGAGAGTCGACTGTACGAGTTTAATTATGATATGAGCATGCATAAACCTCTTTTACATAAAATCTTCATCTTCTCTTTCCAATGAACAATTTTCCTTCAGGCCGAGCAATATTCCAACAACTCATGCTATTTGCAACGTTTCATGTACAACACAGAATGGTTATTTTATTCTTACCTTCGTCGATATATAGCTGTTATTTTACCAGTGGACCATTTTCCCTTCATGTCACACAATTTTCCATCAGCTAAATCCCTTGACGCGAACATTTCACAAAGTTTTAAGTACAATACTGAATGATCTCTTACATTTAATGAGAGTCGACTGTAATTTGTGAACACGCACTTGTCTTAACCTAAAGTCCGCAACTGCTCTTTCCTTCAAGCCTACCTCAACGTTTCACAAACAACAATTTCCATCAAATTTGACGAGACATATCCTCAAACCAAATGATAGATAGTAACAAATTATATGTGTGATTATTCTCCCATTGAACAATTTTGTTCTTTCTTCTATTGAATAAAAGGGACTAAACAAGTTTCATACTTATATGTTAAATGGCCTTGTATTTGCAGATAAAAGGTTTATTTCAGTCAAATAGACTACAAGGCAATAGTTAATTTTCCCAGTCTCAGCATACACTTTCTAAACAGAAGACATTGGGGTAATACGACAGTTTAATTCTGGTTTGGTTCAAACTGGTCAGCAGAATATGACCGTTCGTATCTTTGCCAGGAAAGAAATAATATTTGTCATGTTTCTATCATACGGCTACAACAGAAGTTACCACTTTGTAATATAACATCAAAATGTATTTATTTGTATCTGACGATCGACAGGAACTGTAAATCCATATAATATTAGATATAGTCTAACCCAGAACAGGGGGCTGCGGTGTGGCATAGTGGTTAAGGCCATCGTTAATCAAGCCGGAGACCCCGGTTCAATTCCCAACATGGGTACAACGTGTGATGCCATTATCTGAAGTCCCCTGTCGTGATATAGCTAAAAACTTCATACACTCACTCACTCACTAGTTCAGAACATGGAAAAAACAATACTCACTCCTTGTTGAAGGAGGTCCAATGAAGACGTCAACATTGCTGCTCTTCACTAAGTCCACACAAACACCAAGGGCAGTTTCTTCCTCCTCCTTGGTATCTAACCAGCTGACATTCACGTTGGTAGGTCCAGTCTTCTCTAGTGCAACTTGGACTGTGGCATTGGCAAGTTCCAAGGAAGGGAACGAACCACTATCAGGTGAAATAGGGAGAGGTATTGCTACATGCAGTGGGTACACGGCTGGAAATATACACGCAAGTATAAGAACCCCCATCCCCATCCTGGCATACTATCATAACTTCTGATTATGTTGCAAATCAGAATCTGAATCCTCTGATTCAGAAGGTTGCCTTGGTGTGTTCACGTTGTTTGATTCGGGTGATGGGCTCTGTGTGAAACGTTGAAATGTCAATGTAACGTGGCGTGGTTTACTGTTCACGGAGACAAGATTCGGTTATCAATATACTCTTGATCAGCTTCAGTGTGCTGAAACACACTCTTCGGTAAATCTTCAATGGACATTAGTTATCAGAATCTTCTTCAAGGTCTGCTGTACTGTTGTTTGTTTGACTACATATTTTTGAGATATATATGTCTTCTCAATACTGAAATGTGTCTTCCCACTAGTGAATTCTAGTCTTCGAGAGACTAAATGTGTCTGCCCAACAGTCTCTCCCAAGACAGAAATGTGCCTTCACACACGTGAATTCTGTTTTCCCAAGACAGAAATGTGTCTTACAACATGCCAACTGTGTCTTCCTGAGACTGAAACTGTCTTCCAACAAGTGAACTGTGTCTTCCCAAGACTGAAATATGTCTTCCAACACGTGAAAATTGTCTTACCAAGCCTTTTTCTTTGTCCTCCAATGGCCCTGTTTGGACCGCCCTATCATGAAATGTCTAAATTGAAAACACTGTGGCTGTCCTACATGAAACTGTGACACCTCGTTTATATGGAACCCCTTGTGAATATCCACATAGTTCCCTACACTAAGGTCAAGCTGGTCCTTCTTCACTACTGATTGTTTAGATGTCCCCATCGGTACTCGTCGACCCCCAGTCTTCCTTATAGGTCATAAAACACATTTGAATCCCAGAACGCAGACGTCGAAATAGTTCAAGTAATGAGAACTCATAATGACGACACTACATTTCTTTCGAGTCTTGTAACATGAATGATTGAAGACAGAATACTCCAGTTATACATTGCCGGCTTATCGCGGCATATAACCGCCTCTACTGACGGCTGGTGTCGTGAACTTGAGTGTTTTTATCCATTTCCGCCCTGTTGAAGGGATTATCAGCTCCCCTACTGTTAATACCCCTCCCTAGTCGATAGCTACAGTGCCGGTCGTGCTGGTCCATGGGTACGGAGCTTGCCCTTGTGACGGGGTACAGACACCCTGCCCGAACGGGTAGTGCGCTGTGACGTCATCGTATTCCTCTCCCGGAAGTATCCCAGCACGTGCTGTCATCCGTTTCCGCTCAGCTGGGGTTTATATCTGTAATTGTACAGATGTTTGCATTAATTTTTTTGATGAAATATATCTGAAGAATTCGATCAAACTGTTCAATTCTCAAAATGAAATTAATCTAAAATTCAGAAAATTAGTGAAAGGTATTTCATAAAAAAATAATTTATTGAAAAACCATATTGTTATCACGATTCTGTAATTGTGGAAATTATTGCTATTGGTATTCGTGAGTGAGTTGGTTTTTCAGCAACTGGTTTTTCATACCCGTAATATCACGGCAGGGGACACCAAAAACGGGCTACACACATTGTACCCATGTGGACAATCCAACCCGGTCTTTGGCGTACCGCGCAAATATGTTTAACATTATATTACCATATATATATATATATATATATA
Source organism: Haliotis asinina (assembly GCF_037392515.1). NCBI lineage: Eukaryota > Metazoa > Mollusca > Gastropoda > Lepetellida > Haliotidae > Haliotis > Haliotis asinina. The sequence goes on from NC_090280.1 coordinate 58,672,906, forward strand.
TATATATCTGTGCGTGTGCGTGTGCGTGTGCGTGTGCGTGTGCGTGTGCGTGTGCGTGTGCGTGTGCGTGTGTGTGTGTATGTGTAGGGATGTAGGGATGCTGATGGTAGCTTTCTGGTTAAAAAGCATTAGCTCAACACACAGAGGACTTGGTTTGATTTCACACGTATAATAGTGTGGTGTGGTGTGGTGTGGTGTGGTGTGGTGTGGTGTGGTGTGGTGTGGTGTGGTGTGGTGTGGTGTGGTGTGGTGTGGTGTGGTGTGGTCTGGTGTATTACGACACAAACAACAGTATTCCAGCTATATGTCGGCGGTCTAGAGAAAATTGAGTCTGGACCAGACAACCAAGTAATCTACAGCATGAGCACCCATTTGCGTAACTGGGATGCAATGACATATGTCATATATGTCTGATCATCCGATACCGTTAGTCGCCGAACATGGGTTGCTAAAACATCAGTTCTAACCCAGAATCTTCAAAGGTCAATTTTATAATAAGATATTTCTAAAACCTACAGTTATACCAAACGTGAAAGTTAACCACCATCCATGACCTTTGAGCTGACGACAAAGATAACATTTAGAGTAAGTATGTAGTTGGTTGTAGGTCAATGCTCGTACCATCAGTCATAGGGTCGTTAACTATTGCCAAGAACCCGTAATAATTACAATGTGCACCGATATATCATTACAGCACAACAAAACAAAGTAATATTTACTTCAAAGAGCATCTTTACTTAGAGATACATTCTGTATAGTATGGAATCCTAGATGGGACATTGCCGGTTTGTCGCGTTGTCGCCCTTACGAATACAAGTAAGACGTGCCATAATTCTGGCTTTTATCGCTATGTCACATTATCGCCCATTGGTTGAACAAAACAACTTTATTCAAAGCGCGACAATACGACAAAGCGACAATGTCCTATCTAGGATTCCACAAAAAAGGGCTAAATACCGTCCATTATTTGCCGAAAGGGTAAACGAGTGAATGAATTTAGCTCTACACCCATCTTACCAATTTTCCAGCACAATCACTGCCCCGTACACCAGAAATGGACTACACACATTGTACCCATGTGGGGAATCGAACTCGGTTCTTCGTCACGACGAGAGAACATACTGGCCATTAGGTTACTCTAGCGCTACCTATTGAAAGAGACAAGTAGAAGAGACCCCTCTGTTAACCAGATGTACTGGCATAAATGCAAGAGGTCTCACCCTTCTGTGAAATTAGGTGTACTGACATAGCTACAGGGGATGTACAGGCATAGATTCGATGGGCTCGACCCTTCTGTAAAATAAGACGTATTGACATAGTTTCATTAGTGTCGGCCCTTCCTTTAAATCGGATGTACTGACATAGTTGCAATAGAATTGACCTTTCTGTTAAATCAGATGTGCTGACATAGTTCCAATGGGCTCGACCCTTCTGTTAAATCAGATGTCCTGACATGGTCCCATATTCTCGACCCTTCTGTTAAATCAGCTGCCCTGGCATAGTCCCATATTCTCGGCCCTTCTGTTAAATCCCGTGTACGTGTGCATCGTGAACTGCAGAACCACAGAACATTGTGGGGAAATATTCGCACAATTAGTAGTAAACCAAATGAATGTTTTTTTGCAGGATGAAGGAGGGAGTTTAGTGTTAAGCAGCTTCTAGCAATATTTCAGCAACATGACGACGACGGACACCAGAAATGGGCATCACACACTGTACACGTGGGCTATGACAATCATGAATACATTCTCACAAGAATCGTAGGGCGAACTTTGCTCTTAAATCATATCTTTCACTCTTCAGACATGGTTATTTCACTTTTGTTATTATTGAACATTGCCTAGAAGCATTTAATATGATAAACCATTTCATATTTGAACAAGGAAACTATTCATATGAATGGTATCTGTGTATAATTCAGTGCTTGTTTTCACAAAATCATTCATCGAAGTGTCATGGCGACCTTTCTGTTATTGTGGAAATCAATCATATTTACTTCACATTGAATACTCATGGATTAATAATTACGGTATTTAACGCAAGCGCGCATATCACATATTGAGGGAAGAGCATCACGTGCTGAAAAAGACATGACCAACAGATCAATCCTACAGCAAAGAAATGCGCAAATAACAGATTTCAGCATTTTATCTACAATCAGCAGTAAGATTTCTCAACATTATGATATCTATAGAAATACAGTTTATCCCAGTTTTACAGTTTAGGGCCACGGGTTTGTAAGCTCTCTTAGCGCTAAGGTAGACGGAAGTGCCATACATTAAGATTAACTCGCGACTATCTTAGCGCTGTCTGAGCTTCGAAAATCTAGGCCCAGGTTGCTAGTCCTGGTTTGAATCCCACGTGGATAGACATGTGAAGCCCGTTCCTGGTGTCCCCTTCCGTGATATTGCTAAAATCGGCGTTAAACTGAACACACTCGCTTTCTGGGGGACCCGTATGCCTAAGTTATAATTATTTATCATTCAAATCCGGCTTGGTTGCATGTATCACTGTTTACGCCCAAGGTGTGTGAAGATTGAAACAAACAATGGGAGACATATTAGTACCGTCCCATAACTGAAATCGAAAGTGCTTTTTTGTAAACAAGGATTGTCATATCAATCTAATGTATGTTTAACACACGTAGTAGAGTACGACGCGGAAAGATCACGACAGGTTATTCAGGACAAGAGGGTATGTTCCTGTCAGTATCTCATAATACAGATGTTACTAGTACACAAGGATTAAGATTCACGTGTACGTTTCAAACATTAGGCATGGCACGGTAAGAATACCACTGGTTTGGAATAACAAGGGGATTCGAGCTTTTCAATATCTCGTATTTCAGATGTTACTTGTATACAGGCATTATCTATCACCAGCGTGAACGCGTCCAGCAAATAGTATAAGGTGAGATTGCTACAGGATATGGTGGACAACAAGATGCGTACTTTCCAATGTCTCATATTAAAAGGTTACTTGTATACATGGATTTTCACCGTATCTACGTTCCAAACATACAGTACAACAAGGTTTTGGTGGGCAAAAGGCTCCATACCATTTTACATCTAATATTAAAATGTTACTTACATACAAAGATTATCAGTCACCTGTATGAACGTTTCAAACAAACAGCATGACAAGGTAAGATTACCGCAGGTTTGGGAAGACAACAAGCTTCGTACCTTCCAACATCTAATAGCAAAATGTTACATGCATACAGAGATTCAAAGTCACCTGTAAAAACGTTTCAACATACGGTATGAAAAGATAAGATTGCGTTTGGTATTAAAAAGTTACTTGCATGCAAAAGTTATCAATCACCTGCATCTACGTTTCCATCACGCAGTATAGCAAGGTAAGATCACCACAGGTTTTGGTGGACAAGAAGATTCGTACTTTCCAACATCTCATATCGATGTTACTACCCATGCATTATCAAACTCTTGATTACAAGAGGATTCGTACCTTCTAACATCTGATATTAAATATGTTACTTTTTATGCTTAGATTAGAGTATGCTTTAGATTATCACCTGTATGTACATTTTACACATTATGTTGAGATTACCACTGTTTATTGATTACAGGAGGATTCGTACACGGTCTTCCATCATCTGATATTAAGGTGTTGCGAAGGTAATCAGTCATCAGTGGGAAATTTCAAACATACATCAAGACAAGGTGAGATCATATTACAGGGTGTTTAGCCAATGCATCTACCTACCCACTTCTGGTGTCAGAAATGTTATTCACATACACAGATTCTCATATCAGTCGAACTTTTCACCCCAGCATCATAGCGCGATAACACAGAGTTACGGACGTCAGTGGGATTCATGCTCCCCCACGCCTGACAAATGAATACACAATGAAAATGAACCTGTTAATGTTCACTACACTTTTCACTCACAGTTCTTGTCGCAATTGCTGAAATCCTTCCACTAACTCGCCACATCGCTTTATACCTTCTCTCTTTTAAGCAAATATGAAAATTTAACCTACGATCGTTTAACCTATAGTGAAATCAATATTTTGTTTCATTCGAAACAGATTAAATTACGTCTGACCTTTTGTCTACAGGAAGTGAAGTGATCCACGTCACAGAAGTGTTTCACGTCAAATGCGATAGTTAGCACAAAACATGCACCTTGTTACAAAACGTCTTGTAGGTTACGTCCTCAGTGACGTAGTTACAGACCCGTGCCAGTTATCTTCAGACAACTGACGTAATTGCTACAGACCTACATGTTACGTTAGTGTAGTTTGAATAATTTTCATGAATGTAATTTTTGTAAGATCCAAGTAAAATTTTGCACATTTGTGATGAATCATCCCATCTACAATGACATAATTTTTCATTTTCCGTTGTTTATCAAGTTAATCAACGTATGCACAAGGGGGATGTGCATTATGGAACCATACATTAAAATAACATGTAAGTCCATGGGAATTACATCAAGTGTCCGAACACAACTGGCACGGGTCTGTACCATTATGAAAACCCGGGCTTTCAAGCTGTTGTTGCCACAAAAGTTGACCCAGCCGTCAGTACTATCGAAACATATAGCTTTGCAAACTATCGGGCTTACAAGAAAAAATGGCTTGCTATGGGTCTGCTCCGTATGTGTGAACGTATGGTTAATGTTCAGTAATACGCATAATACGTTTACTAAACCCTAATTGCAAGATCTTTATATTGTTTTAGGCATATGTGTCGGTTATATTGATTTTAGGAAGCCACGTCAAAATCAGTTCATTCTATAATTAATAATTCAGGGACAGAAAGTTCAACTTTCAGCAGAGAATTGGAACGTTAGACATATATAGCTACGGGCTCAGTGTCAAACGGTGAAATATGGATTTCCGAATTGATCCGAGTCCCTCCGACATGGAACTCGGTTACAGAAAGAGAATGTATTCTACGACGCTCATCAATAAATCACATAAGAAATGTACGATAGCTACAATGCTGAAACAGCTTCGTGCAATGAGCGGGTAGTTTTTTTTAGCTTGTTTTGTGGTTTTGGAAACTCTACTTAGAGTACTGAAATAGTCTTTTGCCTTCTAACTGCTGCTGAACTAGTTTCAGTGTTGAAAAGAATAAATTTATCAGCCCTAACTCTTTCAATGGAAGAACATATGATACACTTTACCCTACGCATTCTTTTATATTTTACTTTATTTCGCTCACTGTTTCAAAATAACCACAGCGAGTCAATGTATACTGAATAGACTCATGCAACTTTCCTGCATCCTGATATCTCCAGGGAATACGTTCCGATAAGTCTCCACTATACCCTGGGTGCATCTATGGATCAGCCCGATAAATTTATTACCTCCCTTGGCTGGCTTTTCATCCAATCAGGTGTCTATGCTGGGAAGTTGAGCGAACCAATCACAACTCGCTTTAACTTTTTAGATTATCCAACCGATTAACTCGGCTAAACAAACCACGCACAGGTTCCCTGAAAGAGGTAGAAGGACTTCTTGCATATATTTTTTAAAGTTTCGGACCTATGTTAGATTTGTCTGCATGATATCCCCCAAATCAGAGTCGCACTGCGAGCAAGCCTTCACAGCTGCGACGGCTACCTTTGTTTACACTGGCAAGCTCGGTTATAACGGCAGCTGACTGGCTACTGTGAGAATGCGGGGTCAGCCAAGGGAGGTAATAAAATTATCGGGCCGACCCGCAGATGCGTCCAGGGTATAGTGGAGACTTCTCGGAACGAATACCCTGAAGAGGACCCTTTCCTGTAGTTATGTACGACGTTTGGTCTGAGAATAGCTAGCGTTTCCACTCGATTGCTTGGTGGGAATATAGAAGTTGGACGGTGGCAGAACAAGGAATGGTATTGACGCACATTCTTTCGTTTACAACAGGACGCTTCTGGGATATATCCTGACCCTTATCAGGAGAATGACAGAATGTGAGTGAGTGAGTTTAGTTTTACGTCGCACTCAGAAATATCCCAGGTATATTGCGGCGGTCTGTAAATAATCGAGTCAGGACCAGACAATCCAGTGATCAACAACATGAGCATCGATCTGCGCAATAGGGAACCGATGACAATGTGTGAACCAACTCAACGAGCCTGACCACCCGATCCCGTTAGTCGCTTCGTGCGACAAGCATAGTCGCCTTTTATGGGAAGCATGGGTTGCTGAAGGCCTATTGTACAACGGATCTTCACGGGTCTACAGAATATGATTTACAAGCAAAGCACATGTTACTTACAGGGGGTCGGTGAAATGGACTATAGGTTGAGATGTACAAAGATCTAAGGGGTTGAGTGTTATGTTTTGACTGATATGTACCGAGTCCAAAGAGGTATTAAGTGGTATTTTATATTCTAAGGGAAAGGATATAAAGTATTTAAAGGACATTTAGAAGTGGCATGACAGGCAAGATTTATGGATGGATATTAGAAGCAACACGGGTCAAGACATGGTGCACAACTAATCTCGTCTTTGAAGGCACTCGACGTAGTGCAAATCCAGTGGCATTTAAAAGTGCGGTAAACACCTGAATTTAACATGTTTCAACTATTGTGTACGTTCGTAGAGAAGTCACTCTTCGCAAGCGCATTCACCTGTATGTCGAGCAACACCGATAATGAATTATTTCTCACCAATACACAGTTCTCTCGAGATGCTGATATGTTATTTGATGAAACGGACGTTTATTTCGAAACACTAGGTTCAGACTAAGAAAAGCTCGACTTTGTTATTAATGCAGTTGTAACAAATAGGAAAAACAAATTACTTACAGACCGCCTTCATATAGCTTGAATGCTGCTGAATACGAGTGAGTGAGTGAGTTTAGTTTTAGCCACTTTTAGCAAGATTCCAGCTATACCAGAACACTGGGGACACCTGAAAATGGGCTTCACACATTGTACCCATGTGGGAATCGAACCGTGGTCTCCGGCGTGACGAGCGAACGCTTCAACCACTAGGCTACCCCAACGCCCCTCTGAATACGAAGAAGAATAAGGAACAAAACAAAAATATAACATAACACAAGGAAAAACTCCACCCAAGCAGCAACAACCACAAAATAAAAAAGGGGTCGGTAGGGGAAGAAAATGGAGCCCTGTTTGTGTGCTTTCCCTCTTTGCGATGATAGCGGTACCTTCGTTCGGAGAACCAAGGCCATTTAACACCAACATCGAAGATATAGAGCGAAACAGACTGTGTTGTGAAAAAGCAAAGTGGAATAGAACATGAAAACTACAGTGACTAGTAGTACTAGTATCCCATATCAGGATAAACATTGTTCTACAGGCAGAACCCGCGATGTCGAGTCACACAACGTGATCAAATCGAGTGTGTCAGTATGGTTTTACTTAACCTCTAGGTTACACAACACCAAATGTTTTCCCATAGACTTCATGGGAGTATCGTGTTCCGGGTTGTATAGTTTTCATTGAAAATTAATGAAGAGTGATTTGTGATGATAAATAAAAACTCACCCTTCTTCTGATATCAAACATCAACACTTTTTCACAAAGGAAAGACAATCCTTTGTCAACGCGTGACATATAATTGATATCAGTGGACACTTAGGTGATATTCTCGGATGATCACAACGTGTGGTGTTGCTGTAAGGTTTGGAAAGGGTTATCACTGTGTATTGTCAAGAAAACTGGAAATCATTATACGTAATATGAGAAGCAGTAGATCACAATCATTGATCTTGTCGATTATAAGAATAACCTGATTTCAATGTGTGAAGCAAATAAGGGAATTGTTTGCAATTTTTACAATTGGTTATTAGCATGCAGTGATTACTATATACTATAAGTGCAATCTTGTTGTTATTGTACCATGTAACAGTACTGTAAACTCCCCAAAGTTTCAGCCCGACAACTAGTCTGGTAACTCAAAACTTACCAGACTGGTTGGAATGTTGTTAGTCTAGAATGTTCTGTATTAAGAAGGTAAGTGGGAGGAGGGTTAATGTTTTCTAGTCCAGGAGGAGGCAGCTGAAAAATCTAATGTTGTAGCCTCCCTACTACTGATTTGGTTTGACACTATTTTCAGTTAGTATGATGTCTTGGGCTCATGAAATGCCTGTAATACTCTCAGATTGTGGTATCAGGTTTTTTTTCACAGGTCTTTTTATGTGGTGGGGGTCTGTGAGCATTTTCATGACATTTGGTTTGCTGCCCGACAACATCTCAGAGTTAATCATGGATAGTTTTACTACTATCAATCTGATCACTTTCATTTTGACTTTAGTGTATTGCTTAAGGATGTATAAACTTTTTTACATATTTGTGCTTTTGAAGATAATCAAAAAGACCGCCATTTTGGCCACCATCTTGAATTGTCGTGTGTTGCCGTCTCGGCAGTTAAATTTACGTAAAAATTAAAACCGAATGTGTCCATTTACATCCAATGTTGATACTTTTGATATTGTTTGACACTTGTCTCTTCTAGAATGGTGGCTTCGGCACAAAACAAGTAATTTTGTATGGTCATGTCGTGGTAATACAATGTTTTACAGCCTATTCTTTGAGACTGGGGATTTTAGCGAATTTCCGACTTTTCATGGAAATGTGTGGTGGTGATTTATTTATTGAAAGTTTACATTATTCTTGTAACTAGAATCAGTTGTTTTTGTTTCCTGTCTACTTCTAGAGTGACAGCATGTTATATGGAATTATTTCATATTATCCAGAGTTCAAAATGGCTGCCAAGATGGCCGCCATTGTAGTTTTACCACTTATACATAACAGAGGACTACATTTGTATTGATATATAAAGCACACAATTCATTTGGTGTCACATGTTTAACACAGTATAGAAAAAAAACTAAATTTCAATGTTATGGTTAAGCTTCACAATCTCAAAATATTTGATGAAATGACATTATCCAAAGTGTTAGGAAACTATGCTTCACTGTCGATAACTGTGTCTACGCTCTTCTTGTAGCTATTCAAATGTTCTGTCAGATAACTCTTAATCACTTTTGATACATTCAGAAGCTTACAATGAATTGGAGTTATCTACAAGTCAAAGCTGTTCGAACAACAATCAGCTGCCATGCAAAGAGACATGTCTCTGTGCGCAATATATCAGTCTATCTGCATTGACATAGATCTTTCTGCTGGCATACTGACTTTATTGCATTTACTCGACGTCAGTTCAACCAATCCATGAGGAGCAGGATCTCTCGACATCAGAAAAGGGATAAGCTGACCATCACAAATGATCCAACCATGGTCAACTGGTGAAGGAATATGATACTGTTTCCAAACATGCACTTGGTAGTTGCTCAGGTACTTGCTCAGTGTGATATTCCAGTCTGCTGGGTGTTGGGAGCTTTTCATTTAATGTCTTGTCTCATCCAGAGACTGGATTGTTTGGTACTTACATTGATTTAAAAGTTTGTATGATGTGGTATGGTAATGTTGATAGGCTTTTGTATTGTAAGTTCTGGTTTGTAGATATTATAATACCCCCGTGTACTGATGCATTTTTGTGGACTTGTCTCTTCATGTGTTTCTGTGTTGGCAGTTTTAGGTAGTGTATGGCAGTGTATGGCAAAAACAAGCACTCCTACACGGCTCATCCGATTTCCATGGGCAAAAAACGGTTCTTCTCGAGTTCACAAACAAAACAAAACAAAACAAACAAGCACAATTGGACCAGCTGTGCGGATTATGTTTTTAATGTCATCATTCCCAACATGAAACATTACCAAATCCTCGAACATAAACACCAACATTGTTGCCTCAGAATGTGTGTCTAAACTGACCTTGTTCAAATTTGAGATTTGAACAAGGTCAAAGGTAACTAAAGCCCGACACGTAAAACCAGAGATAAAAAACTTTGTTTCAGAAAAAACAACTCTGGAACCGTGTTCCCTCGGCGTATGCAACGCTACCTATTCTACTGGAGGGTTTACAGTAGTAGACACGCATATTACATTGTCACAAAATGTACGAACAGTAAAACATCCACTCCTGCTCCAGAAGAGTCCTTGATCTAATTCTGTCCATAGAATGTCTTCTTGGCAGCCGTCCTGCCTTTGGGGGACTTCAGGGTCCATTTCCGCCCCCAGGACGATGGCATCCACGCTCCTGATAACAAAGGTAGACATATTTTACATCACTGGTACTGTGTGTATTAATGCAAAACATACCGCCTCCACGAGAGCACAGCTAAAACATGAAACTCAAGTTGTGACTTGGCAGTAGACATCATTGTAAACAAGAAAGCATTTTATGTTTTCTTTAAAAGATCGTTTGAAAAAACGCAGTTGCTTCCGTGGGCGACGGTTCTCCTAATTAAGGTAAATAGTTTTCTACATCATTTATACTTGTCACACATATTAAGACTGCATGAGTGTTGTTTTCACACCGCTCTTAGTAATATTCCACCTATATCACGTTGAGAAACAACAAACATAGGCTTCACACGTCATTCCCATGTGGGACATCGAATTAGGGTTGTTTGGAGCGTCATGAGCGAACGCTTTAACTATTCGGTTATTCGACGATCCCCATAGATTTACATGGAAACCATGAAAAAAAGAATTAATCTAAATATCAAACTGAAATATTGAAATACTTTACCAGCAGGTGGCCGCGCTGTCGACCAGTACACTGACTTTCAAAGTGATCATCCGGGACTTGCTTTGTCTCGAGCTACCTACTGAAGGACGGAATTGTGGGTTAACGCTAAGTTATGCCATCTATAGACAGCATCGTACTGGGCATGCCCGAAGGGGTCCCTATCTACACTACCACCTAAATCTACCAGTCAAGTGCAGTCAGCATTGGGCTTACTGGAGATGCTGAAAAGACTGGGGCAACAAGAGTGTGCCAACCCTAAACTAGCTAGGTTGCTGTAACAACCATCCAGACTGTACAGTCAGGCCCTAGCACCGAACCTACTCCATGTACAGTCGGCAGGGGGCTACGCGGAGAGCTACCATGAGACAAAAGCTCATCCCATCGGTCCCTCGGAAAGCCAGTGTATTAAAGTCCAGGTGGAAGGGTTTAGAGGGACACAACACCAAATCCAGAATCTGCCAGGGTTCCTGCGTCTGAAAGAAATGAGTCATGCATATGCATCAGGAATCACATTTCTCGCGTATGTTGATTGGTTTAACAACAGCGTGTAAGTGTGGTTTTATGCCGTTTTGGCAATATTCCAACGACGGGCCTGAGAAGTGGGCGTGAGGGATAGTATTTAAGTGGGAACTCGAACACTGGCTCTGAACATGGCGTGCCAACACTTGAACAACTAGGCCACACTACCACTCCGTTTACATGCAGAAACCAGTATCAACCTTTCCCATATATACCTAAATGGCTGTATACCATGAGAGAAGGAGTGTGCACTGTATATTAAACAAACATTGATAAAGACGCATATTTTCTTCCAAATAGAGTTGGAAACACTTGCCTGTCTGGTCCTCTGTCGTGCTTCTTTGAAGTCGTCCTACCTCTACGAGATTTCTAGACTTTCTGTCCCAACGACGAATATTTCACATCATTGGAGTCGGTACTCAGACTCCAAGCGGGCTTCAGTCGCTAGCTTCGGTTGCTTGCTTAAAGTGTGCAGCTGGAAACGACAAAGAGCAAACCAGCCACCTTACACACCCAAATCCCAGTCGCCGAACCCGAAACAAAGGATTAAAGCCATTGAAAACACCTCAATCACATGTGTTTGCACAGGGACACCTTTTCTGATTTAGCGTGAGCCTAGTAAGACCTGGTAATATTCTCTATTGAAAGAAAACGAAACAAGCATTTCTTTCATTAATCACAGATAATATTTATTTATGTAAGACAATATAATTAAAACATAATCAACGGCTAATACAATACAGGTATGACGCATTGTAAATTTAAAATTACAAGTTAAACCCAAAGCAACATAGGTGACATAGATCATTCAATACGAATGAATTAAAACAAAATGTCGTCCGCGGGTGAGAATGTTGTAAATTGTGATGTGCTTATCACTGCTCATCGCATTCGTGACTCACTCGTGTTATACTGCGATTACAGTCTGTTCGCCGTGAAAACGTACCGATGAATGTCTCTTTAAACAAATAAGGTAAATCGAACAAGGTAAATCGAATAAGAAATTAGGATTGCAAATTCTTATAATTTTACCTTGCCAATTGAACATCTAATTCTCAAAATTTTATTCAACTTAGGATGAAAGCTGTTTAACAAACGATCATAATTTCAAATCACTTTCTTTGTCTGTATTACAAGGGGGTATGCACATAAAATAAAACGCCGAGAAGAAGTTTGGTTGGTCTAAAGTAACCCTCATCACGTACCGCACCTGCTCTTGCTTCATTGTTCTAACTGCTGCGCTTAAACCCTGGCAATACAAACCAGTAATAACGACTTGACTCTATGATCGTTGTTTAAACAAACTTTTAACCTAGGTTGAATAAAATTCTAAGACTTAAATTTTCAATTGTCAAGATAAAATTGCATGGATTCGAAATATTAATTTCACTATGTCTGGTTTACTTTTTGTTTAAAGTGAGAAATCATCTCAACATCGTACACCACTATATATGCACATGAGACACCACCATCACATTCACCAATACATGGCGCACCACCACCGGCATTACATGGGACACCACCACATTTACAAATGCATGGGGCACCACCACATGAACCACTACATACAGACACCACAGCTACTGAGCATGGGATGCAACACAGCCACCACTAATTAGGACACAACTACATCCACCACTACACCACTGGATCATCCAAACCACATCTATTTCTGTATGCATGTAATCATCAACATATGGTGCCATGGTGGACACTGAAGTGTTTTCGTCCATTATGGTCAGTGGTGGCTTTGTTCATCCTTCCCTTGTGCAAAGTAATTCTAAAGATGTGTTGTGATGCGACATATATCCTAGAAAGACAATGTAGGATCATACTTTTTAAATGAATTGAATCTCTCGCTATGGATGAATTTGACGTTAAAGGAATATTCATTTGAAATCACAATACTGACACCTATGTGATCTACAGAGTACATGATAAACTCCCAGTTTTGCGATATTCTAAAAAACAACAATATAACAGATAACAGTACTTCTTTTCTATTCTTTATACCACGTTTCAGAGCCACGTCTTTTTTATTCTTCATACGACGTTCCAGAGCAACTTCTTGCTCCTAGTCAGCTATGTTTCCAGCTGATAAGATGTTATATTTACTAACCAGTGTTTAGAATATCTAGACTACATTTTCAGCTACTCTATGTACATTTGCTGAATCAGCTGTCACGTAGATACAAGTCATGCTGTGGATGCATCTTTCAGCCATCGTACATTGTTGGTTGTGGATTTAGATCTGGTTTTACATAATCGTAGATTGTACATCTGTTTACTCAGATTTGCATCTAAAAGATCGTAGATTGTGCAGTTATGGATTAAATCTGGTTTTGAATAATCGTACATTGCCTATGCGTGTATTAAGATCTGGTTGCAGACAACAGAACATATAAATTTATACATGTTTTATATAATTGTATGAAATTCCGATTTATTCCCTTGTTTCAGGGAAGGGCATATTCGGTAGACTGGATCAACTGCACAAAATGAGGACATAATAATATAGGACTTCACTAAACGTGAGAATCCGTGAGAATGGCTTTAAAACTAACATTTTGGGGGATCGAACCAAACTAATTGTCAAAACGCTTCACTCACTCACTTACCCAACTATTCTGGACGTTGGGATTTGATGGCCGCCTTGTATGCGTATACAATCTGGACCATTCTCTGACAATCTCTGATATTACACTGAAGTGTTTTGACCTGTTTCAAAAGAGTGTCAGGTGTAATGAAGATCTGATTTGGGACGGTTTTATATTCAAACTGTCCACACGATGTAATGACCGACAAAATATTGATTGTCACCTAATAGTGTGAATAAAGTTTTTGAGTTTCAGATAACTTCAGTAAGACAATTCCCACTGTCCAATGTTCTACATGCTCCATAAATGGGACGGAGTGATAACACACCTTAAACAAGATTGCCATATGACGAACGGAATCGCCGTACTTCAGACTTAATGGGGATGTGTGGCGACATAATGTAGTTGGACATCAGCTGCAATACATTTGTACACAGTTTCCACCAGGTCAACTCCGTTCGCAGACAGACGAAACTCGACCGCGTTATGTTCTTAGTATTTAGTTCTTAGGTATTCCGTGCAAATATTCTCAAAACCAATTGAATTGTTCTTAACAAGTTTGTAGTACGTTTCTACTCGGTTCTGAAAGGTCTCAATGGATTCCCATCAAGTTCCCCTCGTTCTTTGTTTCTGTAGGTCTCACACAGGTCTTACTATGTCAACACTGTGTGCATTACGATATGACATGATAGGGTATACAGACATGCGTTTTTAACATGTTCTCCATTTGGGATAAACAATTCTGCCTGTGAAACATGAACTAATTTGCAGCTGTCAACATGCCGAATGCTTATTTCCTGCAATTTTTATTGGAAGCAGAACAATGGGTTGGTAGAGCAAGAAAGGAGGAAATGAACAAGAACTTGTTGGGTGAGAAACTGGCTTTAACCTGAGAGGCCAACAGCTGTGGAACATTTCATCAACTGACACAGGGTCTCCGCCTTGATGATCATGAGTCCTACAATTTCTTGAGAATCACCCCACCCATGTTTGATAAAATTCTTGAATGCACCACCCCTTCATTGAATAAGATGTCTTTCTTGGTCCACCCTCATTTTTCTGTGGAGGCGTAGTGATGTCGATGTTTCCGGCTTGAAAGTGACAACGGAAATAAGAATGGGCTGGGTACTTCCAGAAATCAAACCAGGACATGTCTGCTATTACCACTGCACACACTAGAATCAGAGTAAGAATGTAGTGCGAACGAGAAGAGGTGTCTGAATACGAGATGGCTGAGTTAAAAAAGAGTTAGAGCTGGGTAGTGCATGTTAAGAAAGTGATAGGTCTAATTCAGAAAGGATATAAACTGACTAAGGACGGGTTTGAACTGCTTGAAAACGTTGTTCACATTGGGTGAAGGCGCATTTCTTCCCACTCTATACGTAATACTAACTGTGTGGACATTGGGCAAAGATGAGGTAGAAATGCTGACAACTGTTTACTTTCAAAGGAGCATCATAATTTAAATAATCATTACACGTTCTATCCCGTTCAATCTCTTTTCAGAGTTATTCCTAAGACAGGTCCGTCCTAAGAACTACAAATGTACCTTGGTGTGCCTAGGGCCTACCAACATGTAGCATGGCCGGACCAACAGAACTCCATCGTTCGTTCGTATGTGCGACAAGACTAGACTTGTTGAGAGAACCGCTGATTTGTCCCAGTGTCATGGTACTGGTGTGTTTTTACCAAACATCTTGACTTCTTGTGCCGTTGACGGTCATCTTTGATTCGCTCCCCTACTTTGACCGACTCTTGCCTGGCATACCTGCCCAAACAGCATCAATTCTAATGTAGTCAGTTCGATTTCGAATTTATCTCAATGCATATCAGCCAAGTCTCCGCATTTTGAAGCAGTACCCTTTCTGCACATTTGCAACTGTGCCATTCCATTAACTATATGAAGAGCCAGCATTCTCTCCTCTGAAAATCTCTTCTACGCTGATTCCCCAAAAGTCTGTAAAGCCCAGGGATGACACAACAAATGGGTCACAATTTTGATGTTCACGAAACAGTCTTTACATCTTGTGGACAGGTTTCTAAGGTTCTGTATGTACCAAATAATCTAGTGATGCTTGTAGATGAAGTATTGACAGAAACTCCAACCAACATCCAACAGTCTTATTGAGCGAGTTAACTAACATGTGCATGTGTGGATACAACCAATCACGAAGATTCCTTCCCCGGTTGGCCACTGTTGAAGCATTTGTGATGGTCAGCTTATGTATCAAAAGTGATTAAGAGTTATCTGACAGGCCACGTTGAATAGCTACAACATGGCCGAAGTTATAATGTCTCAATTAAGGGAGCACTATCAACATTAAAAGAGGGTTATATTAATACGTTTATGCAAAAAAAAATAACTTGTAAAAACATTATAGGGGGCAGATGTACCCCAGCTTCCCTGACCCTGTACAGCCAGAGCTTAGGCTCAGTTAACGGTCTTGAAGCATAGTTTTCTAACACTTTGGATGATGTTATTTCATAAAATATTTTAGGCAAATGACGCTTTCATAAACCATACCATTGGAATTTGTTCTTTTTCGATAATGTATAAAAAATTGACATAACACGAATTGTTTGTTTACATATCAGTACAAACTTAGTCCTCTACTACGTATAAGTAGTAAAACTACAATGGCGGCCATCTTGGCAGCCATTTTGAAATCTGGGCAGTGTGAAATAATTCCATATAACATGCTGTCACTCTAGAAGTAAACAGGAAACAAAAACAAGTTACAATTTTAGTTACAAGAATAATGTAAACTTTCAATAAATAAATCACCACCACACATCTCCGTGAAAAGTCGGAGATTCGCTAAAATCCCCAGTCTCAAAGAATAGGCTGTAAAACATTATATTACCACCACACGACCATACAAAATTACTTGTTTTGCGCCCAAGCCACCATTCTAGAAGAGACAAGTGTCAAAAAAACATCAAAAGTACATTGGATGTAAATGGACACATTCGATGTTGATTTTTATGTAAATTAACTGCCGAGAAGGCAACACACAATTCAAGATGGTGGCCAAAATGGCGGTCATTTTGATTATTTTCAAAAGCAAAAATATGTCAAAACATTTATACATCCTTTAGCAATACACAAAAGTCAAAATGAAAGTGATCAGATTGATAGTAGTAAAACTATCCTTGATTAACTCTAAGATGTTGTCTGACAGCAAACCAAATGTCATGAAAATGCTCACAGACTCCCACCACATAAAAAGGCCTGTGAAAAAAAACAACTGATACCACAATCTGAGAGTATTACAGGAATTTCATGAGCCCAAGACATCATACTAACTGAAAATAGTGTCAAACCAAATCAGTAGTAGGGAGGCTACGAAATCCTATTTCTAGGTCCCTTTTGAGGTTCTCCTCCTGGACTATTCAAGGCTTTAGTCCTTATACGGAGTCAGATTCGTCCGAGACCATCGGGCATGCAATTTTTTACAAATGCCCGTTCGGTCGCAAACCAGACCGTCCCGGACGGTCGAACAGGCGTGAGCTTGCAAAGCTGCATCCAACCGCAGCCACTGAGGTCAGGGCTCATGACAAGTAAATGGCTATTCATGACACTCGATTCTCTGGTGTGACGTGACAGGAAAAAAACGTTCTTCAATGTAGCTTTGGACATGTCCAGCCTTTATGCGAGCAGCTGGTGTCTTCTTTCATTTTCGCTAGTCTGCTGGTGTGAGTTGTTTTACGCCGTTTTAGCAATATTCCATCAACATATGGCCTGGAACACTGAAAATGAGATTTACACATTGTACTTGTGTGAGGAATCAAATCCTGATCTTCGGTGTGATGAACGAACGCTTTAACCACTCGACTTTCCCACCGCCCGTCTAATGGTGTGACTTTCACTGCTGTTTTATATTTTTCTGCATAATGAAGACTGGATGTTCTCAGGAACTGACCAGTGGTGTTTTGACTACACTCCATAATATTAACAATGAACAAATAATACACAAATAAAAATGACCACAAACTGAAATCTTCCGGTTTATTCAATACACAGAATCATGGCACAAATACATTTACACAAAAATATCAAAAGCGATATATTCATTATGACCAATAACGAATAACTGGCCATACAATTCTCAAAAGAAGTTAAAGACCAGCCATTGTATTATATGACTTCTGATTTGGGTTGGTGAGGATTGCAACAAACTGCCTTCGAATGTGGAGCGCTCTTCAATCTGTTTTGAGAAATACAGACTACTGCTGAATAGCCATAAATGCCTGCCTTTTCTTAAATGCAATAACTGATAACACTTGGTGATCTTTCGTTTCCATTTCACATTAAAGTTACGTGAAACAACTGTGTCTTTTAGTTTTTCAGAATCATATCAATGGATAACTTAACGTAATCCTTGAAAATCTGTCATTGCACACCCCATTTCAAATGAGGTACCTTTTGAAATTCTGTTCCCCTGGCTTTTTGGATCCTGGGAGGGAACAGTACCTTTGCGGTAGTGACAGTAGCTACAACACCTGGTATCCTCACAATACAACATATACAATATATTGAATCGCACATTGCTTTAGAAGATATTTCTCATCACCTTATGTCTTTTCAATGCACCAGGGTTCTGGTTCTTTCTACTCCGTATTCCGCAAGTAGAATGAAGGGGGATTTCATGAGGTAAAGTACTGGGATAATACACAATAATGGTTTACATACATATGATATCCTAAAGGATGGAAAATACCATTTGGAAAAATAGTTTTGGATATTCTCTAAAAACATCAATAGCCTGAGCATTCTGTACAGTGACCACTGTCATGACAACATAAAAGCATATCAAGAAACATGTGTATTATGTGCTCTTTTGAGTCCAGTTGTGATCTGGCTTTAATATTTAACAATATTCTCGCCATATCATGGCATGTCTATCTGCGAGGTAACCATGTATCCCGATCCCCAACCCCAATAAACAGTTTAGTTTCACAGGAAATAACCTCAACACAAAAAATGCACTTCTCAGAGAAATGACAGTGTTTAGACATTTTACTCCAGAGAGTTTCTAGGACTTCAGTCCTACCCCTGATGAGGCACATGGAGACATGCAGTCTCATCTTAGGCAAGTAAGTTTGTTAAAACACTGCCTCTGTTCATGCAGCAGTAAATAGGTTCCCTGTGAGAAAAGCCATGTGACTTGTAAGTGCCACATGGGAAGCTTTGGTTATCTGGGGTAGTATAAATTGATTGTACCGCTTTGAGCATGCCACTCCGTGGTGTGGAATTCAGCACATTACTAGTGAAGTTATTGTTAATATGAACAGCACTTATGCCTTGTAAGGTGTCACAGTGACAAAGAGTCAAGAAGAACATACATTACTCTCATGGTAGCTATTACAAAGGTATCTAGACAACATAACCAAACACTACAAAAACTTTGAGGCTGCCTTCTTCTATGTTTAAGAAGTAAAATTTGACAAGCTCAAATACTTAAACCTGCTTGATTCTGTTGGGCATTGTTAGTATGTGATACTAACATCCATGAGATTATATTACAACATGTCGTCTGGACACAAGGATTTCTTTTGATCCCTGGAAGAATCCTATCACACATTATTCATCTATACCACAAGGTAAAGCATGGCTCTTTTGTATCGGTGTTTGTAGACATGTTTAAACGTTTGATGTAAATGTCTTAAGTTTATCAGCGATGGACTTGCCAATGCAGGTTTTCCAAACCAGCAAAGGATGAGATGAGATATTGTTAACCAAACAGTTAACTTTTCGATGCTAACTTGTTATCCCTTGTGTAAACATTCCAGAATTTTGTTCATGTTATCACGGTTCTGTTCAAACATATTTTCTTTCATTCCTTATGACAGTATGCTTTTGATTGTTCTCTCTTTAGGACAAGTATGCCTCAGAAGTTGCGGAATTGTCTCTTTTTTCATCCAACACAAGAATTGCTTCCTAAAAGACCAAGATGAATTTGAAATTATGTACATTTTTCACTTTATCAAAAACTAAACAAAACAAAAACATACCAACTTACACACAAATACAAAAAATGCAACTGCAGATGAACAAAGTAGATAAACTGGGACAAAAACTGGTATGTTAACATTTCGAAGCTGTATACTTACTTAGAAAAAGCATGCATCATGAGGTTTTCGATCTCAAGCTGATGGTTTGATTTCAAAAGCCCATCCAAGATTTATGTATGCAACAGTTACAAACTTTTGTTTACCAATGTGTTTTTCAAATGTAATTTACACATTTCAGGAGTAAAATTGAAATGAAAATTCAATTCACTCAACCTGGCTCTCGTCTTGTACAACATTCCTGAGAATATTAACTTGAAAATGCTCTAAAACATATCAGGTAAAGCTTTAAATTTCTGGTACAAAGTAAGAAAATAGTACTACTCAGGTACTAAAACATTATTTTAAAAAATGCTGAATTGGACTTGCTGATTTCATTTCCAAAAACAGGAATCTTCATGCTCAGGTCTGATGACAATTACTTAAAGGAAGCAAAGATTTAAATAAACATAACTGTAGAATATCAAAGAGACATTTTGCTGTAATATCACAAGAAGGGATGTCATGTGTGACTCTCATATTTCATAGTATCCACCTTTGGTCACAGGATATCAGATGTATTCCGGTATGTCACATTCACTGCTTTCATGACACATGGGCATTGCAATGTCCACAACAACCAAGGACCTGGTCAGGCCATATCATGCTTTGCTTGATCACAACCACCTGGTGTCATTGCTGATTTTCAGACATCCATCCATATAAGTTTCAAAGCTATTTTCCCTTTTACACAAACTGGAATTTGTGGAATCCAGTGGGTTGTCAGGGTGGGGTATTCTTTTTCACTGACATTCTGGTGTATATTTATCTATGCTTCACGTTTTGCTTAGTTTACAGATTCTCTGATAAAAAAAATAACAAATTTTCAAAAACTAACTTATGAATGAAAAGTCCTTTTCTAACATTAATAGTAAAGACAGTTTGATTACAAGAATGAAAATGAAATGTCACAGTCAGAAATATATTACTATGGAACAAAACCAGGTTAAAAAATTCAAACTTTAAGATCATAACAAAGTTCCAGTACAAAGCATTTCTTGATTATTCAACCGATTATTAAACTAAATTTTTCACAAACATCTGTAGATCTTGCATCTAATCAAAATGATTGTCCAGAACAATCTAGAAGCAGCTCTCACTACCCAACAAGTAATATTCGCACATCAATGTGAAAATGACAACAAAAGGGTTGACATGATCATATCTGAATGAATAAATGTCACGAAAAATTTGCTTAAACGTGATATTCGGATCAACAATGCACATTTTGACTTTCATCTAACTACAAATCGTATCACTGTACCAATTAGCTTTCTAACAACATTCACTAGGTAAAGTGCAACAGCTGCTTCTTGTAGCTTTTTAACAACACACACTAGGTATTTCCTTGTTTCACATGTAGCAGGGTTTGTGTGATCTCAACAGCTGTTTCTTGTAGCTTTTTAACAACACACACTAGGTATTTGCTTGTTTCACATGTAGCAGGGTTTGTGTGATCTCACACTCACTTCAAGGTCCAACACAGACATGAGTCATTTGACAAGTCTCCATATTTGGAGGTGAGATACTGAGGGAAAAAAATAAGGGATCACATGAAAGGACAAGTTTTCCTTTATTTTTTTCTAGGTTTCTTTACAAGTTGAGAGATACAAACCTTGAAAAGAAACCAAAGAAAAAATACAGGAACACTTGTGCTTTCATGTGATTCCTTATTTCAATCTCTCAGTATGTCATTTCTTTTGTCAATCCAACTTGTGTCATGATCGTTAACATAGTCTGACCATTAGTCAAGTCTTGAATCTGTTACGCTCCTTTATTAAACGATTTAAGATGGATATCAGCATCTATATTCATCTGTTATAGAATTCAGGAGAAGATAATGATAACTGTTCTTGTATAAAAATGCATTCTGTGTATATCAGCTGTATGATGGTGGTGTGTATATAATTGATTTTGGACAAGACAATGGATTGATTGATACTGTGAGATCAGTCTACTCAGATGGGCAGCCGACACATGATACCTGATCAGTCACCCCTTTCAGTGAGCGGGTTTGGTGATGTCACTTTTAGCAATATTTCAGCAATTACACTTTGATGGGCACCAGAAATAAGCTTCAGATATTGTATCCATGTTGGGAATCAAACCTGGGTCTTCAAGATGACAAGCAAACACTTTAACCACTACGCTACACCACTGCCCCGTCACCTCTTTCAGCTTGCACAAGTTGGTGGGCACTAATTTGAACTTGGAATCTCATATTGTTGGATTTTAAGTTGTTTGTCTTGGAATCAAAGTAGCACGGCCATTATTTTTGGTTTAAGTCTGCTACGTTCAACCCATATGACTTCACTAGACTGGCTAGAGTATGAACCAGATAATCCAGTGATTGACATGAATGTTGATCAATGCAAATTAGATACAAAGTCAGTAAGTTTGACCTCATGATCTCATTAGTTGTCTCTTTTCACTCACATGGGTGTATGAAGACCTAGAGAGAATTTTTATGAATGGCTACCAGAGATGGTGATACTGATCGCTAGAGATATATTGATTTCAAACCTAGTTTAAGAATATCTTATTTTGTTTTGAAAGAACATTTCGTCTTCAACAATATCAACAGACAAGACAACCAAAACAGTTTTTCCAGCTGAAAATAACAGCTGAGTATTCAAATAAATGAAACTTCCCCAAATTTTTATCGTCGATTTGATGTCAGCTTACAAACTTTGTAAGCAAAAGTCAAACGATTGCTAAAGAACTTCTGAAAAAGAATTTGTTGTCGAAGTAATGTTTCAAATTCTTAGAGAAATAACCAGTTTAGGATGTCAAATGATTACAAACCATAAACAAAATACAAACCATCCACATTTCCTGGTACTTCTTGGTCAATGTCTCACAAACCAAATTATGATTGAACCAAAAAATGATCCAGTATGATATCCTAAAATCATAAATCTGAGACTATTCCCCATCTGCAAACATGCATCTTCATTCCAGTCTCATCACATGAACTATTTACATCTACCAGTCTCACAACCCACTCTCAAACAAAAAAATAATATCTAACTCCCTTTCGTCAAATTCTTTCATAGAACAGCATATAAGCCTCCGAACCCAGCACCTGTTCCCGAGAAGCCCTCTGGACATTTGCGTCGGATGTATATAGCCATTTATCGCTGCTTTTACCCGCTTGTCCGCACAACGGGCTGCGTCTATATGTGACAAAATGTCCAGACACCTCGTCCCCGAGATGTGCGACAACGCTTGAAAGTCTGTATGTGAACTCTGTCTGTTTGGGTAGGTCAGGTCCATTGTGGTTGACGTCTCCGTGGGTGTTGGGTAAACTTAATGGACACGGTGGCTGTAGGAACAGCCCGTTCTTTGTCATGTGGCTGTCGTAGTTGAGGGCACGTAACAAATTTACGGGCGCTGATTGCGAAACGAAACGTCCATTATTGCTACCAAACCTGAAAGAAATAATGTTAACATTTCTTAGGTTCATACATAAGTAATTCTCCAGCAATATCATTGCTAGGAAAACCAGAAATGGGCTTCACACATGAGGAATCAAGCCAAGGTCTTCAGCATGATGAGCTGATACTTCGATCATTAGGCTACCCTACCTACCCAGCTTAAAGCAAGGCACCAGGAAACTGAGTGAGTGAGAGAGTGAGGTTAGTCAGTCAGCCGCAGTCAGCATTACTCCAGCTATGTGGCAGCGGTCTGTAAATAATCAAGTCTGGACCAGACAATCCAGAGACCAACAACATGAGCATCGATCTGTGCAATTGGGAACCGATGACATGTGTCAACCAAGTCAGAGAGTCTGACCATCCGATCCCGTTAGTCGCCTCTTACGACAAGCATAGTCTCCTTTTATGGCAAGCATGGGTTGCTGAAGCATATTCTACCAAGAAGCCGAAAAGTAAAAGTGGTGCACTACTAAATCATTCAATTTTTACTGACAGCATCAGGCAAGGTAGCAGCATGTACATCTGTTAACAGCTACATGATGCCACAAGGTATCAACACCTCCCCCTCCCAAAGGCTGACGGTCTACCCACTGAGCTGATGTCCACAGAATATCTGAAAATCGAAGTACCTGAGGAGGTCCAGTGTTGCATCCTTTCCCCCGAAAAGGCCATTCTTATTGTCACTGTCCTTCCTTTTGCCCTTCATGTAGACGTAGCTGTCCATGTGAAGAACTTCAGGGAAGGAGATGAAGTCATAGCGCTTGACGGGGACGCTGTTGTTGAGCCACTGTGTGCGCTGGATGTGAATGCAAAGACACTGAGGCACCTGAAAGATGTGAATCAATATGCAGCTGTGACATTTTTCATGTTTTCCACAAGTCTGTTTGGTTTGTTTGTATAGAGCTATTTTATAACTGTCTTATATAAAATGGTGCTAAAGTGTTTTATTCTTTACAAGGAAAATAAGATTAAAAATATCATACAAAAACATAATAAGGTCACTTAAAATATTGAATGTTGGTGGTAGTGTTCTAAAGTTTATGGTTTTATGTAGGGGGTCAAAAATATGTTGAAAAGCCACTTGGCACAGGACAAGTGACTTCAAGACAGTTACTTGTCCTGACTAATTTTCCACTTGCCCTGATTTTATGACACAATGCATAGTGTAACTGTTTAAGGAACTATTTATCGAAGAGTGATAATTTCACTCTCTACTACTTCTACTTTATAATTATTGCGAACTTTAAGAGCTTCATTATGAGTAAATATAAAATTAAATCCAAGATTATTTGCAGTTTCAAACCATAAGTGGAAATTATCTACTAGTCCACAGACAAGTGAGATACCATTATTTGATTCCCTGAAATGACTTGTCCCCAGCTTCAGGCAATAGGATTTTTTAACCCCTATTATGCATATCTTGCATATAAAACCATGAAAGTTATATAAAATTCTGCAACATCCTTACCTTTCCTATGGTTAACTTCTTTCTAAAACATGATTTTGGTGACACTGAAGGATCTTTGGTGCCAGCTATTTTGGCACATCCTGGACACTGAACGTCCTTGACCATCTCGGGGCAGATGTAATGGTGAAGGAGCATGTCCAGACTGAGAGGGCCCTGGAAGACAAATCAACAAATATAGGGCAACTTGACAACCTGCACTGTACCTAAAGCACGAACTGTAACACATTAAATTATTTTATACACTTGAAACAAGACTTGAACAAGGGAGGCAACTCTAACATGAAAAGCTGCACCTCAGACATGAAAGCCAAGTCTGTTTATGGATAATCCAGATTGTACGTTATCACTAAATCCAAACATCTTTGTCAGTCTTATCAAATGAATAACTGTGGCACACCTTGGTGAGTGAGCTCAGTTTCACGCTGCACTCAGCAATATTCCAGCTATATGGCAGTGGTCTGTAAATAATCGAGTCTGGACCTGACAATCCAGTGATCAACAACATAAGCATCGATCTGCGCAATTGGGAACCGATGACATATGTCAACCAAGTCACCGAGCATGACCACCCAATCCCGTTAGTCTCTTCTTACAACAAGCATAGTCGCCTTTTATGGCACGCATGGGATGCTGAAGGCCTATTCTCCCCCGGACCTTCACGGATTGTGGCACACCTGAAAAATACATAGTGAACTTAAAGGGTCCACTGCAATTTCATGTTTTTTACATAGACTTCACACATGCAGCAAGTGGGCATGATAGAAAACACAGAAACACAGCATGAGCAATGATGTATGAAAATTGGGATACAATGACTAGTCAAGCGAGTCAATGTCTGACCACAAACACATGTTATTGGCCTCCTGACAAGCATGGGTTACTAAACACCAATTCTGAACTGGATGTTCATGAAATATGACCAGATGGTGGCCACATGAATACGTGCAAACACCTAGTTGCTGGTACAGCAACGTGCAGTGAACTTGGACAAAGTAATGTGACTATGTGTCCCAGTCCACCAAGCTGTGAATGGGTACCTCGTTAGGATGAGAGAGCCTCAATAAA
The DNA here is from genome assembly GCF_037392515.1 of Haliotis asinina. Taxonomy (NCBI): domain Eukaryota; kingdom Metazoa; phylum Mollusca; class Gastropoda; order Lepetellida; family Haliotidae; genus Haliotis; species Haliotis asinina. Next base: position 58,698,691 of record NC_090280.1, read on the forward strand.
CTCGGTGCACCAAGTGGCAGCAAGGGTTGTATACTCTCCATGGAGTTGAGATTGAAATACGATGTGCTGTTGAGATTGACATCCAGTGATCGAGGGGAAAAATACCAGCACCTTAAGCATGCAATAGTGCGTGGATATGAGTGTTATATAAATATCCTATATCATATCATATCTTCACAAATAGTTCATTGTATATTTCCATCCCACAGTTTGGGGGCCAATGGAGACCATGTTTCGCGAAGTGACCAATGAACAGTTAGTACTACACAACTTAACTCACCCAGAAGTTTGCTGGTATGCTGAGAGACAGGCTGTTGAACAGGTCGTACTTGACAGGACATCTATAGCCACAATCTCGGCACTGTAACTGACTAGCCAGGAGACCTCGGAAGGGGTGTTCCATTTCCCGGTGAGGGAGGATTGGTAGGAGACCTTGACTACGGGTCACTGCAAGTCGGTTAGGTTGGTATTTATTGTAGGGGTTCTGAAAAACAAATTTTGGAAATGTGAAAGCAAACACCCGGACTTTGGTACATGATAAAAAGAGACACACACATACACTAAAGTGAATATCAAACTGGACACAAGACAAAGACTATCCTTAATACCACAGAGACAAACAACACACACACTAACCTGAATAGCCTTGACATCAAAGAGAGACACAACCCTGGGATACTGGGAAGTCTCTTCATCCAGTGTCTCTGTCAACACCTGGAACAGCTCGTGGGCATCCTGATAAAGGAGAATGATTATGCAAAATGCATTTTTAAACTGCTCAGTGACAATAAACAGAAATATACAACTGAAGATTTGGAGATAATCAGATATGGCATATATATTGATATGAGATATTATCATAGAAAAAACATCAAACATGATTAATAGTTCAGGTTATGCATATAAAATGATCATGCCTGAGAAAGATAACACTGCAGCAATGCTCCAACCAAAAAAGGAGACCCCATTATCTAGATACAAGTGACTGAAAGCAAAACAAAGTAATGACCCACACAATCAGGAGAGGGTGTAACACAACCAGGGTACAATATCATACAACCTGGGCATGATATCAGAGCATGATACCTAACAGAGTGTGCTATCACACAATCAGGACATGGTACAGCAGTGTTTGCAATACTTTAATTTGCCAGTTCACCATCAGTTCACCGCCTGGTAGCTTTAAAGTATACAGGCCCTGAATGAAATCTGCAGGTTCATTTCGTCAAGCCAATAAAAACAAACAGACTACATTGTACATAGTATACACTATACACAATTTCTACAACATCAGGCAGCCAAACCTATGGCACAGAGAGATGATTTTATTTGTTAAAAATTAGTCAAAGATATTCCTCAGCACAAATGCCAGGAAGCGACTTACTTATCATAGCATGATGGATCAGATCGTTCCTGAACGTTACAAAAAGGGGGAAAAAAACAAGGAATGATTCCAGTTGCCAAAAATAAATTTACTGACAGCCATACAGGCCTGTAGATATTTGAAACTGCCAAACCAATAGAATAACAACCAGAGTTGGGCCTCGGGGCCAGCAACTGTTTCGAACGCTGGGTACCACAAAACCAGGGCACAATACAGCAGCATCACAGCACTATATTGAAGAATTCATCAGGGTCAGGACAGTTAAGCTAAAGGATGTCTGCACAATAAGAGAGAATTACTCACCTGTTCCTCTGGAGATATTACCCATCTTCTTAGTCGTAGAGCAGTAATTACCTCCCCTGGACTGTATGGATCAGAGCCATCTAGTCTGTTGTCATTGACAACTGCAAAAAAAAAAAAGCATGTAGAATGCACAAATAACATGATATTTAGATCCAGAAACAGGTAATTGATAAAACATTCAAAGGTGCATCATATTTGTACAGTGAGATTTTCATCCATAAGCTTCAAGATGTTTAAACGTATTGTAAATTAAAGGAATGTTAATTTTGAGACGTAATTATGTTCACAAGAATAAGAACATCCTGGATTATCCAGTGTATCTTATCTCCCTTATATTATGTACACAGTCCCTTCAAGACCGCAACAACAAGCAATACCACTTGCATTTGCCTTACTCTTCATCTCAAATACAACTTACAAGCAGCAATTTACATTGCACAAGGATTATCTTCACTGTCTACATCGGTTGGTTGAATGTTTTTTTAACGCTGCACTCACTAATACTTTACCTACATGGCAGCAGTTTGTCAATAATCAAGTATACACCAGCAAATCCAGAGAATAACATCATGAACATCATTCTACCCAACTGGGATATGATGTGCTGTCTAAATACCATGAATATTCAAAGGTGAGATTGTTTGTGGTTTGTTGTTTAATGTCACACCCAGTAATATGTCAGCTCTAGGCAGTGGCCTGTAAACAATCAAGTCTGTACCCGATACTCCAGTGATCAACAGCATGAGCATCTTCTTTTCGAGTTATTTTAGAAGTTGTAAAGATGAAGGGAAAATAAGTTCTATGGATAGTCAACAATATGCGACAATGACAATGAATTTACAGCTACGCTGTTTGCTTGTAACTCAATTCCACAATCAGCACCATTCCTGTTATGCACAAGCAGTCTCTTGATAAGCAAGTCAGGACCAGATAATCCAGTGACTGACATTTTAGTGACAACATGAGTCAAGAGAGTGAGTGAGTGGGGTTTTACGATACTTTCAGCAATATTCCAGTAATATCAAAGCAGCTGACATCAGAAATGGGCCCCACATATTGTACCCATGTGGGGAATCAAACCCAGGTTTTCAGCATAATGAACATGATCAAGAGTATGCACCAAATATAAATTGGAATTTAACACACTGGATCATCAGGGTCATATCTGAATGTTGCAAGTCAGCAAATTTCAAGACGTATATACGAACAATTTTGAAAACAAGTATGCACCATTTAAGACTTTCAGTATTGATGCAGCAAGAAAATCTCGGACACTGCCAGCTTCGGAATTCCTGGACAGGAAGTTGTGTAGCCAGCAGAGTACTGTGGGACATGCTGCCCAGGACTGAAGAACGGCATTCAGAAAGCATGTGTTGCCGAGGTTCTCAAGACCCCGACAGTAGTCTGAAACAGAATGTGTGAAAGTTCAGTTGGACTGCACAGTATTACTGGCACACCAGTATATCTCAATGTGCTTTTTAAACAATACATAATGCAAAATGCAATTAACACGTACAGCGCACTTAAAGTGCATCAAGAGTAGTTGTGGGTGCCTGATATTTCAACATACGATCATAAACTTGTCCACCGATTTATTCTTGGCTCTTAATTAGTATCGATTATGTACAGAGTACTACACCACTTCAATACTTTAAAGGACACTAATACTACCTGCAAGGTTGCATATTTATTTCAGGTGGCTACAAAATTTCAGATGAAAGAATGCATGAAATATTTATGCTTCACAATCCATGAATCAAAAAATGCAATCAAGACAATATGAAAGGTGGCCTATATCCTTCACTACATATATCTATCATACGTATATCTTCCATTGCTTATCTGAAAGGTCACATGCAACCAAAAAATCAACCACAATTAAAACACAATTACCACTTATTTATGACATACAATATGCATTGCTGATTATAAAAAACAAAAAATTATAAGCATACAATGGCAAATCATAAGTACAATATTTTGTACTTGGATCTACTATGCTCAAAACAAAAGACCCGGGATACCGAACCCTGTCAGAGCCACTGGGTGTGCACTAAAGTGTAACGAGATCTTTTCATTGGCTGGTTCGTTTGCTGATACACTTAGCCGGCTCTCAGTTTATGGCATATAAGCCTGAAAGGTGTTAATTTCAAATTGCATGTGGTCAATGATTGAAGTTGTGCACTGTATATTGTCATCAGTAGACAGGAAAGCAGACATATAGGTGTCAATAAACCAGACATTGAGTTCTGTCTGTGACAGAGGATGCTTATCACAATCAACATGTTTCTTTATTTTTAGGCAACGAGTAGATTATTTACATGTTTGTGAACACATCCAAGATCAGATTACTGCTCATGACTTCATACTCCGGGTATGCATAACTTTTGAAGCTCCGTGAACCTGTTCACTGCATATGCGTATGGGCGCAGCACAACACAGCTGTTAAAACCACCTTTTCCCCGAGTGCTGGGGGAAAATTACTGAATCGTTTGAACTTTGATTTAATTTTTTTTTTCAACTTTATTGGTTAAATTGCCATTTTTGATGATTTGTTTCCGTAAGTGCATATCCAAAGTTATCAGAATATGCAAAGTTTTGACAGAGGATTAGGCAGTCTGCTTATGAGATCGGCACACACCAGACATCACTATAGTATTAACAACAAGGCAGTGTCTGAATGAACATTTATGTTTAACTGTTATCACTAAGTGATTGACACTTCCTGTTTCTGAATGATCTTGGGAAATGTGTTGTTACATCATCAATTTTGCCTTAAATACCCTCCAATCAACAATGTGTAAACTCTTGCTCATTTTTACAGTCAAATGCCCACTATTATCATTCTGTGTGAGAGACATGTTCCACTCTCTAATTAAGAAGATATTGGTTGACACTTCCCGTTTCTGAATTACCTCGGGAGTAACCGCGATTTGTGTTGTTGCATCAGTTCGACCTAATTGCATCAAAGGGTTGCATCATTTTTCATGTGCCGGATTCGGATTCGTTTTCATAACAATTTGTTCGTTGGGACTGAAAAACAATGCTGATATCCTGAGCAGACAGAAGCCGATGTTAATAAAGTACATTTCTGCTGGGACTGAAACTTTGTGCTGATGTACGCAGAGCGCTTGTATTTATTGAGGCTGATATTGCTAGAGTCCACAGTACAAGCTGCATTTGAGTTCATGTACAAGTTCACATTCAAACATAAAAGAAACTAGACCCAAATTTGCTTGTCCATCAACAATGTCAACCAGGAACAAAACCATATTAAAATTACCCAAATTAAACAGATATTCTAGTTAAAACCTAATATATATGAGATTTGAGAAATAGTACATTTGCTCCTTCCCCGATATAATATTCCAACACTGATACAAATTTATTCATTGTTTTTTTTTAAATATCTGTTCTAGTTTATTAAATGTACATTTACTTTGAGATGTCCATGTCAGTTTGTAATTTTGGTTTTTGATTGGGGTGGGAGGTACGTGCGGATATTACATTCCTGACGAAACGACGAGTCACTCATGATTAAGTACGTGGTGTAGTATGGCAAATGAATGTCAAGGGCAGGGTTGTCTGGTCATTGAACTTAATTGTTTTAATGGAATATTCACCACTGACACGTGAAATGAATAACAGTAATACCACATGTTCACTTTGATTATTATTATTCCATCAATCGACAACAAACCACGTCTAGGTATATGCTACTCTGTAGTGTATGCACAAATAATTTACAGTTCGTATTTTCAAGAAAATGCACCTTTTCTCTTTGGCTTCTTTCTCTCTCCTGGGCCCCAGAAAACGTAAACACTTGCTAACACTGCGGCAGCTGCTCCGCCTACTATTGCAACTTGTTTAGAAAACATAACACAGTCTCCAGTAAAGATTTACGCCTCTCACACTGCTAAATTGAAACGTAAACAACAATCACCCATCACGCCATCGTTCCACCATATTGGGCTAGTCCATCACGAGGTGAGCTGGGCTGTTACTATTACATCATATCTTGTTAACGTTTGAAAAAACTCTTATCTGATTTTTTAATATTCTATGAATTCGATACTCTTTTTATGGTTTACAAATTGTTTTAAATCCTTTAAATTGCACAATCCTGGCGTTATAAACTACATAACAACTTGACCCCTATTCCGTAGTAATTTCCACTTCCAGGAAGTGCTTGTTATAAATAATGCCGTTAGAGGGCGTTGTTTACAGTATGGCTGTCAAAAATGACAACCGAAGAAGCTACACTCTGTCCTAAGGTAAATCGTGGTCATGTCGATGTGTTTTTGAAGCAAAATTTGATCCACAAATGTTTGGTTCAGCTCAATCGGGAGGTTAACCACGAATTAGTAAGGCAGCCATGTTCAGAAGACTACAAACGAGGAAGTCAAACCGAAAGGCAACTGTCAAAATCTACTAACTACTTCAGTTTGGTATTTTCACAAATGTTCAGAAACAAATGTCAATGATATTGTTAGTGTGACAAAATATATACGCCTAAGTATAATTGTCGATGTCGATAATATTAATACCAATTGTTTAGCATCTTTACCCTTTTACAACGGTACAGGTAAAGTTGATTTCTAACCATTTTTATGCTGACCAAACATTATGTAAGGTTAGTAAGGAATATTTTTAGATATTTTGCTTTCGTTTGCATGAATTCTGTCAATTCCGTAGGAACATGAAAAGAAACAGACAGCAGATAACTCTTGTTCACTAGTTCAAATAAGACAGTTCTACAGACTGTAAAGAAGTCTCTGAGTCCTTGTCAAAATTCTGTGTTTATATCTTTAAGTGTGAGATCCCAGTAACAAGTATAACATTCCCAAGGACTCCTGGGGCCAGTTTCACAAAACTCTTGTAAGCCTAAGATCTCATAATGTTTCTCGTAGCATTCAAACCTCCTATACTGTAACATAGGAGGCACAAATGCTATGAGAAAAGTTTCAAGGTCTTAGACTTATGACAGTTTGGTGAAACAGGTCCCTGGACTTTCCTCAGTATCAAACACAAGCTGTACAACCCACAATCAGTTTTGAAAATTGACATGACATCCTCCATTTCAAATGACCGTCTTGATATTCTACTGATTCATACACACACTCTAAACACAAAGTCTCTCTTTCGTATCAAAAATGACTTGTGAAGATTCGGGTTAGAATTGATCTTCAGTGACTTATGCTTGTCATAAGAGGTGATTAACAAAATCGGGTTGTCAGGCCTGCATAGATCGATGCTCATGTTGTTAATCACTGGATTGCCTGGTCCAGACTCAATCATTTACAGACCACCAGCATATAGCCTGAATATTGCTGAGGGTGGCGTAAAACTAAACCCACTCACTAACTCCTCCATCACCCCAAGGGTGAGTCATTATCCATGATCAGTTAACCTTGAAATGTGCTTAGGTCCTACTTAGTTAATGTGTATATTTTGTGTCACACAACATATTATGAGCTGATTTAAGTATCATGATTTGCTATTTTGATAATCCAGTTTTCCTTATACAGACAACAGCCATATCAGATGATTATGATGTCAACTGGCACGACAAACTTGGAACTGGGATAAACGGACCCGTCAGGTGAGGAATCATGGTATATCAAACAAAGGTGTTATCCTTGACAGTGGTTTAATCACATTAATAACCAGTCTAAAAACCTGAATACCGGCATATACCGGTATGCCCTTATTCCAACTGACTATGGTTAAATCACATTAATAACAAGTCAGCTGAACTCTAAATGTGTGAACAGTAGTATTTAAGAGTATAGTTAACTTTTCAGTATAATTTAGTTTACTGTTAAGGTGTATACCATAATAAGCAATCCTCTTAGTTATCTCATAGTACTATCAATCTCAGTGTAATATCTGAAGATAAACTGTTGACTATCTTATCCCTCTGTACCTAAACATATAGGTTTGGTAACATTTTGGTAATAATACCACAGAGATGTCAAGTAAAATAAATCATAAAACATGATCATGATGATAATGATGATGATGATGATGATGATGATGATGATTGTTGTAACAATCATCATCATTGTCACAATCATTATCATCATCTTCATCATCATCAGAAGTAAGAACAATGTATTAAAAAATTAGTGACTAATCTGCTTGGGAAATGAGCCCCTGTACCCAGTGCTAGACATACGCTTGTTAAGAATATGTTTGTGTTTGCTTGGTTTCAATTTGTGGAGTCACTGATTATGCTTCATTGTGTCTGAACCTGTAGACAATTCTTCATGCTCCTTACTACTGGTTTCCCTGAGTTAGACTGTATGACAGTTTACAGATGGAATGTGACTGAGAACATTCATTCACTGTATTTGTTCAGAAGGATATATATTTTGAACTTTTTTGTTGATTCACAGGTCTTGTAAGCACAAAGTATCTGGTGTGAAATATGCCCTGAAAAGTATTTTGGACTCATCAAAAGCCCGCCGTGAAGTCCACATCCACTCATTGTGTAGAAGTCATCCCAACATCGTCGGTCTGCAGGATGTGTATGCAAACAAAGTCCGCTTTTCTGGGGATGAAGAGTCCAAGTAAGTCAGTCAGCTGATTTTGAGCATTGAGAGACATTTGTTCATTGTACATTGCAAACATCATACACCAGGCTGAGTTACATGAATGAGTGATGATTGTAACAGCTCTACTCCTGAAAGTTGGGTTATATTTTGTTCTTTAAAACATTGAAACTCAAGTCATATCTTGTGTGCCCTTTGTCATTTGCATTTAAATGTGACTGTGGCCAGGGGTGCATGGGTACCTTGTAGGATGAGATTGTAATAAATCTGTAAATCCTCTAGAGCCCCATAAGCCACCTTTGAAGCTTAGGATGAAATCAACTGTGTTCTGATCAAATCACCTGAGTAATAATGATAATGCACACAGTACTGTGAGCATGCTTCAATAAATAGATTACGTGCTTCGCAAGTAGCCATTATTACTGTCTTAATACAAAGTATATGCTTGTCAGCCATATGCACATTAAACTCAAGCATCACTCTCAACCTTGCAAGTAATTAGACTGTGCCACTCCCTCATATTTATGAAGGTAGTAATGTCTGTATTGTCTCTCTTTCACAGCAACCAGTTCATAAACTCAACCTGAAACGTGTTTTGTGATTAGTAAATCAATAGCTTGTATTGGGTAAACTGATGGTTATTGTGTTCATTCACCATGACAGTGACACAGGTTTTTGTTACCTTCATGGTGTCCTTCATTGTCAGATGGAGGGAGTATTGCTAAATCAGCATAAAAATACATTAATCTAACACACTGTTCAAGTTATCCTACCTTGATCAAGTATTGCTGTACATTGAGAAGATCCTTTCAGCTAAATATTTGCATTGATTAATAGCTAGTTGATGATTTTGAGAGTACTGCCCTTTACCAGAAGCACTTTTTCTGATTAATTAGCTCTCTAAAAAGATCAGAAAGGGTACCAGACCCTAACGCTAAGGATTGTAAAGGGTGTATAACCCTTACCGTAAGGATCGTAAAGTGTGGCTAAACCTAAGCCTAAGGATCGTACAGGATGGTGACTTGTTGGTGCTGCACCCGGTAAGCTGCATTCTGGCCATGATTACTATCATTCTTGCTTTGATTTCCTAGATTACTGATGCAAGTGACTACAACTGTACAGTAAAGATATGCACTTGAAGGCTGAACAGTCAATGGCAGTCTACCCTGGGTGGCAGGGTAACCTAGTTAGTGTTTGTTCATCATGCCGAAGACCAATGATGATATTGCTGGAATAGTTGCTGGAAGCTGTGTTAAACTGAACTCCCTAACTCACTCACTTTCAGACCACAGTTGCTGCTGGTGTTGGAGCTGATGGATGGAGGGGAACTGTTTGACCGCATCATAGAGGAGCAGTGCCTCACAGAGAGAGAATGTGCAGGCTATCTCAAGCAGGTAGTTACTGTCATAAAACCAGTATTCTGTTGCTGATTAAACTGGTTTGACATGAAATTCAAACTGTTTGGATGCTGTCCAGATTTTTGTCCCGAAATGTTTTAGATGAAATAGAATTCGCTTTTCATTATTACTTTCTGAAAATGTTAAGTAGATTGAGGTAATGATTCAGTATATTTATATGGTCATATGTGAACATTTAGCTGTCTGATCATTAAAGTGAGAAAATCACACTCCAACAAGAATATTTTATTAGTTATCCAGTGTTTTGAAAGGGTGTACAGGACTGTAGAACTGCGTCTCAGAAAATACGGTATTTACAAGGGCTTTACAGTCCTGTACACCCTTTCAAAACTCCATGTCACAAGTTTATTACCCTTAAGATCTTTGTAATTTAGCTCATCTTTAAACAGCAATATTCAACATTCGGCAGAATGAGACGCAGAATGTTTCGCCATGGTATTTCCTCATAGAGGGAGATAACTCAGGATGGCTTAGTTTATGATAAAAATGATCAAATTTGAGGTTTTGTTAAACGACAAGTGAAATACAGAGACATTTTATTTATTAGATTCATTTATTGACAAAAACAAATTATGGCAACAATTTTATTACTCTTTTTATTCCGATAATTGTATACGTCAACTCTAAAATATTGAAGTGCTCAGCCGTTTGGAAGCCACATACGGTCAAGGTCATTTGAACAACCTGTGTATTGTGTCACATGATAGATTTGACAGCTTGTACAGTTTGTACACCCTGGAAAATCTGCCTACATGATTTCATATGCTTGACTAATAAAGGTCATATGTGACCAAAGTAACAAACATAATTAAGATGCAGTTATCATGTATTCATGACATATAATATACATTCCTAATTGTTAAAAAACAAATAAACAAAGTTAAAGCATAAGAATGAAGATTTCATGGATATAACTTCTTTATTATGGGAACACACCTGATGAAGCAGTAAGCATTAACTCCAAAACATGGTGTTCCCATAAAAAGAAGTTATATCCATGAATCTTCATTCTTATGTATTTCACTTCTAAATGCCCTTTTAAGACTTGAAAGTTAAAGCGTACAATTGCGAATCGAAAATGCAATATTTTGTACTTGTGTTTACTTCCTTTGAAACAAAGCACCCGGGAGATGTGTTTGTGTTCGATCCAATCAACAAATACTGAGATGATGAACTACTGCGTGGCTGGAAACTGTCTTTTGTCCAAGTACAAGGCAGAACTTGAAACTGACAATCTCAGCTTGCACTGGTTTCCGCCATCTGGGAAAAATCAGTACAGTTTGTTTGCAACCCACAGACATAATAACATATATCATATGTCACGTGTACAAGTATCGCATGTCTGTGTCTATCACATAATGTGACAGAGATAGAACCCAGGTGCACGAGCCATAGATCAATGTATTCTGTTTATGGTGTGTATCCTGACAGGTGTTAAGTCCAAATTGCATGTGGTCAGTGATTGAAGTTGTGTATTGTATATTGTAATTAGCAGACAGTCAGGCAGACACATAGGTGTCAATAATACAGACACTGAGTTTTCTCTGTGACAGAGATCAACATCAACATATTTTTTCTGTTTCCCTAGAAATGTATTAAAACATTTTAGTTTTCAAGCTGAGCAATTCCTAGTAATGGAATTAGTATTTCTAATGTTACACCTTCTTGAAAACTTGTCTTGCAAATCTGCATGTATAGGACCAGTGTACATTTATTTATTACTGCAGACCCAAGATGCTTGTAATCACAAGAGACATCTCTTGTTCTCCAACTCCGACCATAGCAATAATCCTTGCAAGCATCACTTGCTGTGTTTGTATGAGTTGCCTTCCTGGTTCAAGCCACATGAACCTAATCACTGCAGTAGTAAACTTCAGTGTCTAGTAGATCTTGTTTTAATATGGAAGGCAGTAGCAATTGAACCATCAGACATTGACTAACTTTGATTTAATACAGATGTTATTTATGCGGGATTTTGACAGTATTACTCATGACACTTAAAGTGTTTTAATAAATTCTGTAATGATAACATCTGATGTTATCAAGCCATGAGCATGATGCCAACAATGTCTTCTTGTATTTTCTTCAGATAGCCGAGGCTGTCCATCACTGCCATAGCCTGAATATAGCACACAGAGACTTGAAACCAGAAAATCTACTTCTAAGTAATACAACAAAGGTGTGTGTGTTTTATATCATTCATTCAGTGAAATATGTTATGACTTGACTATGGCTGTGTTTGCCCATGGCATAAACATTTAGGAGTCATCATGACTCCCTGGTGTCATGAGAGGGAGTCATGGACATGTTTTTGGGAGTCAGCTTCAGTTTTTTCAGCAAGCAGGCAACTGGCAAACATTAAATTAAGTGGTTCTCAACAACAGCAAATTACAAATTTAGATTATCTGAAATAAGGGCAAGGTAGCATTGTGTCAACAATGATGCAAATTTCTAAATTCACTGTGTATTTGAGATAATTTGAGCTTCAAATACACAGGCTTTCTGTGTCAAGGCAAACACTGCTATTCAGTCTGAGAACTTTGGGTGTCTTTTGATTCAGTGTTTGTTTTTAGGACAGACTGAGTTGAACCTTTATATCTTCAAGATGTTTAAAAACATCTTATTAAGGTATCATCAGGAACATTCTGTCGGTAGAGATAGGTTAAAATTAAAAAATACTGAAATGGAAATATTTATGTTTACCATAGCAATCTCTTTGATGTATGTTAGTATAGCTTGTGCAGACAGTTATGAAGATTAAAGTGTAATTTGACCTACCCAAAATAATAAAAGTTGTGTTTTGTATGAAACCACGAAAAAATTCATTATTTGCATCATTTGAAAATCTGAACATGACATCAGGGTATTAAACCCTGTTTTCAGAATAAGTCTCATTTCAATAAATTATCTCCCTTTGACCATTTCCTTCCTAAGCTGAAATCAAGCATCTTTGGAAGCCTGTATCCATTCCTGTCCTCAGTAATTTTATTGATTGCCAGACAGTATTGGATATTGCTTATGATACCAACCACTGATTTGTCTGGTCTGGTCTATAACATGCAGCAGTGACATACATTGAATACTGTTTAATGCAGTATGAAACAACACTATTGCATTCATGTATTGTGACTCATAACAGGAAGCCACCGTGAAGCTGTCCGACTTTGGTTTTGCCAAGTTTGATGATGGAGACCTGAAAACCCCTCACTTCACACCCTACTATGTCGCTCCTCAGGTAAGAATCTCTTTGAGCTGAACCATCTCATTGAAATACAGTAGAAGCTTCCAAAACCAGCAGCTGTCCAATCCGGCAAGTTGTCATCACCGCCATGAAATCTTAGTCCCATCCATGGCTTGTACACTTATCATCATTCAAAAGCTCTGCAATCGATCAGTCGTCAATTCCAAATCTTGGCATGAAATGAGCTGTCCGGATGTGTGTTTTCACAGTAATTTTACTGTCTAATCTGGAGCGTGTCGAGGAGTCGCCTGGATATGGAATGTCACCAATTAATCCTGGGTTGAAACTACATGGTTGCTCAAGTCTTTGAAGGGCATTTTCAAGTGAAATACATAAGAATGAAGATTTTTATGGATGTCAACTTCTTTATTATGATGAAGGAGTAAGCATTAACTCTGAAGCGTTGTGTTCTCATAATAAAAATGTTGATATCCATAAAAATCTTCATTCTTACATGGTTGCTGACAAAGACCACTCTGCTCAGAGTGGGTATTCTTGTACACATTATGTGCAGTAATTGAGAGAACCATGTGATGCAACAATGTATAACTGAGTGACAACTGGTTCAGTGCTAGTCATAGATAGCAGCATCAACTCTACATCAACTCTACATCAACTCTACATCAACTCTACATCAACTCTACATCAACTCTACAATGCAGCACATTTCTTCAGTCCCAGTTAATGCTGGTTTAGACAGCTTCAACTGTATGATAGGGAGTTATATGTCATTAGTGAGGAGGTAGGGTACAGTAAATAAAGCAAGAATAGTAACATGCCAGGATTCGAAAATCACAATTGTATGATGCTAGATTAAGCTGAGATTGTCATAGGGTTCAGAAATGATATTTGTTTAATTTGTTATTTGTTTAATTTTGTATAGCAGATGATTAATGTACATTTGAAGAACTGCCTACAAGACACTCACATAAATGAGTGAGTGAGAATGAGGAAATGAATGAATGAATGAATGAATGAACGAATGAATGAATGAATGAATAGTTGTGTATCATGTGAAATCCCAAACAAAAAATTACTGTCCTGGCATTTAAGAGTTTAGGTCGTGTTGTAGATGAAATATCTTCTAAATTGCAACTGGTTAATATCATGTTTGTCTGAAATGATGTTCACAGATTTCAAAGATGGACTAAAGGTGTTCTTTCATTTGCCACAAGTAAATTCCAAAAAGCTTGCCTCAACAAGCAGCTTATAAATCATTTACATTTGTGATTATACACTGAATTCCCCAGCTGTACTAAATGTGAATGATTATATGAGAGTTAGTACACACAAGGTCGGTATATTGTCTGGAATTGTCCAAATGTTTAGGAGACAGGTAGAATTCTTCATTTTCACTAAATTATGAAACTAATTCTGGATTGTACAAGTTTTGTGCAGGATTCCATACTCTCCATGTACAATCAATTAGTATGTTTTCATATTTCAGGTTTTGGAAGCACAGAATCATCTTAGAAACAAGACCAGCACTCCGAAGAGTTATACTTATGACAAGGTGATTTAGTAATTCCGTCACATGCTGGAACAGTTTTGTGAAATGAATTTTTATGATGATTCTGTCACTTGTGTGATTCTGAACGTTATGTGGTATTCTCTCTCCAGTCATTGTTTGTTTGTTTGTTGTCTGGAGGTGTGACTCCCTTGGGTATGGGGGTGATTCTGAAGAGCCTGCTCCCTCCCTTCCCTGCAACCTCTTCCCCCAACCTCTCCCCTCCTTCCTCGTTCCTCCCATTTGCTGGACCTTGTGGTGCTACTCCACAGTTGTGATATAATGACTATACGCATGATTCTGTACCCTGCCCTGCCCTGCCCTGCCCTGCCCTCACACCACAACACAACACAACACAACACATGTTCTTTTTACCAGCACTCCCTCCCTCCCTCTGTCTCTCCTCTAATAGTGTCAGGCACTCTTACACCTTACCCCTACACACAATCCACAGCTGTGACATGTCGAGTATGGGCTTGATCCTGTACATCAAGTTATGTGGTTACCCTCCCTGCTACTCCGAGCTGCCACTTGTGACAACCCGTGTATCCGCCCACCCCTTCCCGACCTCACTCCCTCCCTCCTTCCCTAGACTCACCCAGTCACCATATGTTGTTTGCCCCCAGAGCTGTGACATGTGGAGTATGGGTGTGATCCTGTACATCATGTTGTGTGGTTACCCTCCCTTCTACTCTGAGACACCAAGTCGTGCCATCACCACTGAGATGAAGAGGAAGATCCTCAATGGTGATTACGAGTTTCCCGAACAAGACTGGGAGAGGATTTCAGAGTCAGCTAAGGATGTCATCCGAGGGTGAGGAGTTAAACAGAGTTAACAATAGTGAATACATTTATATGCAGCAGAAAAAAGAATGATTATATTCATGTGTTATCATCACAGAAAATCTCAACTCCAAGTTTTAGGTAGAAAACATGTCTCAATTTAGGGAAAAGAAACCAACTTGCACTTGGTGCAACTTTAGGCAATGATCTTGTGGCACCAGACAAAATCAGGTTTCAGCTGGTGCTCATTTGTAAAATTACAATAACGTTCTTCACGATACCACAGTCTCTGTTAAACATGGGGTACTAGGTAATCTGTGCCTCCCATAAGCTATCATACATCTTGACGTCATCAGAAATAGCTTACCAACAAATTGTCAGTTGTGCTCATGTCCATCATGTTGTAAGCAAACGGAATTCAGTGCAGATCATAATAGAAAGTGCTCATTGTATTCTCACATTATTTGTTTTCAGGTGCTTTATAAACATTCATGATTTGGAACATCATTCTAGGAAATCTAGTCTCTGGTGTCCTCTGTGCAGAATGTTGCTAAAAGTGGTGTAAAACATACTTATTTTCTCACTCATCACCAAAATCATTCTGGGTCTGATAGAATTGTTCAGTCTTACTTCATGACACATGACAACATCAGTAGTAGTCTCACATCATGACACATGACAACATCAGCAGTGGTCTTACATCATGACACATGACATCAGCAGTGGTCTTACATCATGACACATGACAACATCAGCAGTGGTCTTACATCATGACACATGACATCAGTAGTAGTCTTACATCATGACACATGACAACATCAGCAGTGGTCTTACATCATGACACATGACATCAGCAGTGGTCTTACATCATGACACATGACAACATCAGCAGTGGTCTTACTTCATGACACATGACAACATCAGCAGTGGTCTTACATCATGACACATGACAACATCAGCAGTAACAGTCATTCAGTCACTGTCATTGTAGCCATCAGAGTCAGTGCTCCAATCCAATTCCTCATCATTTTGTCTTCCATCTAACGTCTGTATTCTTTGAACTGCGAAATATAAACACTGGATGCAAGTTGGTGTAAGCATGGTATGAGCACGAAGCCTTGTTTCACAGTTTTGTGTTGCACGTCCTGATTGAAAGTTCCTCAAGATTAGAGTTTTTTATATTCAACCAAAGTTGAGTAATGTTTTTACCAACTTTGGGTCTGAAAGAGTAAAAATTACATGAAAGAATTAGAAAACTCTTGGATTCCTCACTTTGCTTGTACATTAAGGGTGAAACTGTCTGTTCAATTTCAGCCTACTCCATGTAGATCCCTCTCAGCGTATGACAATCTCAGATCTCCTACATCACCCCTGGTTACATGACGCCTCCGACAACAAACTACACTCTCCAGCTGTTATTGCTAGCAAGGTTTGTCACTTTTACAAGCGAACTGCCATTGAAAGGGATGTCACAAGTGACAAAGTGATCTCCATACTATATTTACTGGCAAAAAGGAAAAGTTGAGCAGTGTCCTGACAACTGACACGTTAGCATATGTATAGCATGTTCGCATGTATGAGTACCGCCCGCTGGCACTTGCCATTGTTAGCAAAGGTTGGGGGCCAGGTTGTCCATGATCAAGTGTTGTTGCTAAATGGACCACATTAGTCTTGAGAGCAAGGCATGTGCAGGTATGTGCGGAATCAATTTCACCATCTTAGATTGCTCATGCACAAGTCTAAATCTGCTCTCCTTTTCACAGACCACGTGGGTTTGCTTATTGCGCTGCACTGCCTACTTATTCTTGTTTGCCAGTAGTTTGACGTTTAGAGGGCAAATTTGAAATCTGACACAGTGCTAAGATCGCTTTTCTTGAAAGAACTGAAGGATTATTACTCACTCACTCACTCTCTCAGTCACACCTAGTGTGAAGTATATACTGTCATCAAGCATGTTTGTCTGTTTTTAGTTTAATGATCAATGCTGCCATATTTCAGCTTGTAACATCACGTTGTAAATAAGCAAATATGAACTAAACAAACTAGTGACTGATTTTTTGAGCAACACAACAATGTCAAGATAATCCCAAAGTCCAACAATGGCAACTAAACATATTTTACCAATGATTACCGTTCTGTTTTGGGTCCACAGGAGAGTTTCGAGGATGTTAAGATTGCCCATGCAGAACATCTGACCAAGATGAGGATGTCTGAGAACCAGTTGACATTGAAACCCCTCGTTCAGGCAGACAATCCCATCATCAGGAAGCGAAAGAGAAGGTAGTGAAAGACTTTCACCAATGTCTTTGTTTAGTTGAAACTAGGAAGTATTCATTCACTGTGACACCTTGCTTCAGCGAGCAACTAGACAGATGGGTACTTGGTCCCATAAAATGAATTCTTTTTCTTTCGATCAGGGACCCTTTCACCATATCTTAGTGCTAAGGTAATTGAAATTCCTTTACTTTGACTTAAGTTTTCAGTATTGTTGATACTGGATTCAAGAAACCTTCTAACAAGGACGATCATGTGGCATGGTTTTCACATTGGGCTGATACAAAAACCATAGCATTAATCCGAACGTGTATTAGTAGCCACACACAAACACAAGCACATGCACACACAAATTCAAATCATTATATGATTGAAGTCTCACTATGTATTTGTAATAACCTTGTAGATGAACTTTTTTTCACACCGTTGAAACAATATTGTTGAAACTCTCATCATGACCTTGTATATCTGAAGTTAATTGCTACACTTTGTCACCAGGGTAACTTCAGGGACTGATGTTGAGATGGAGGAAGAGAGCCAAGGGAAGCGACTATCTATAGACAACACTGGCAACAGTGTTAGGTGAGTGGACAAAATGAGCAATGGGTTAGAATATTGGCCTTCAGTAACCTATGCATGCTGTAAGAAGTGACTAACAGGATTGAGTGGTCAAGCTCGCTGACTTGATTTACACATCTCACTCACAGATCGATGCTTATGCTGTTGATCCCTGGATTGTCCAGACTCGATTATTTACAGACCACCGCCATATAGCCGGAATATTGCCGAGTGTGGCATGAAACTAAACTCACTCACTGAATCACACCCACATCGTTCAGCATCACATTGATTAAACTCTTCTTTCAAGGGAATTTGTTCCTGAAAGAAGAAATATTCAGATGTTCTGAGTGTTGTGCTGACAAATAATAGCCAGTCCTCCCTCCAAAGCTGAACTGCATGCAGCATTTTTTGTTTTCTCAACAGTGAAATTATAAAATGATGTCTTGTTTACATCTCGCATAAGGACTCCAGTGATCAACAAATAATTCTCCTAATTAGTGGTGTGATATACTACAAGGTATCACACCACTACCCCTCCCCACAAAAAATCCTCTTGTTGTTACATGAAAACCTCTACATTTCACATGGATGTATATCCTCATTCTTTCTCACTTGAAATGGAGCAATGGCCTGTTGGTAAAGTGTTTGCTTGTCATGCCTAAGACCCAGGTTCATTTCTCAACATGGATACAATGTGTGAACGCCATTTCTTGTGTCCCCTGCCATGATATTCCTGTTATATTACTGAAAGCAGTGTAAAACCAAACTCAAACTCACTTACTTAAACTGATTCTGTCACTTGCACCCCCTCTCTCTCTCTCTCTCTCTCTCTCTCTCTTGTTCACTCTCTCTATCCATGTGTCATACCTTAACTGACTCTCTGTCGCTCTCTTTGTGAATATTTCAAACTTTTTTCACTAATTTTTTTCAATTTGTTTATATTCCAGATAGCATCTTGTTGACATGCCAACTAGAGTCTTTTAGGAGCTAAAAAAGGCAGCAAGTTTAGAGACGAATCCTAATGCATAATTAGTCCACTACAAACAACAGCAAACTTAGCTTCCGGACCAAGACAAGGGGCATACTTGTCTCTGGTTCTTGTCATGTTGTGAAGTGCTTGGACTCAGGGTTGCCATACAGTATCTGATTGTTGTGTCCACCCATTATGTTGTCTTCAGGATCCCAGTTAAGGGGAGGTCCATGGTTGTCATGGCGATTGACAGATTTGGATTGTCATTTGACTTCTTTGATTCACGTCCTAATCAGATGGAGCATTGCTGATTACGTCAGTCACTGGGTTGTCTGACTCAGTTATTTACAAACTGCTAACATAGAGGAGTAATATGACTTGTTCATCAGTCAAGGGATTGTATGGTCCGCTTGATTTACATCTTGCAAAATTTAACAGTTGACAAACTAATGATCATATACTTATCAAAAAGGTTTGCTTTTGCTCATCATTCAGAAGACCCGGGTTCAGTTTCCAAGATGGGTGCAATGTATGAAACCCATTTATAATGTCCCTGCCATGATATTGCTGGAATATTGGTTAACGCAGTGTCAAACCATACTCGCTCACTCCATGATCATGGTCTTGATCATTGGATTGTATGGTCCAGTCTTGATTTTTAACAGACTGCCACCAATAATGCTGGAATATTGGTTAAGACAGTGTAAAACCATACTCACTCACTCACTTCATGATCATGGTGTTGATCATTGGATTGTGTGGTGCAGTCTTGATTTTTAACAGACTGCCATCGTATAAAAGAAGTACTGCTGAGTGTGGCATTAAACAACAAACAAACCCATGGGCTCCACTTCGGTGGCAAACAACAACGACCTTCATCAAATCAGGTCCTCCTCCAGACAATCTGGCACACCGTGATGGTGCTGAAAGTGGCATTGAACATAATATGCTTTTTACGAGCAATAGCGAAATTTAACATGCGGTTAGACGTCTGAATATTTTTTCAATATAAGTTCATGAGACATCAGGCAAAACCGTGGACATGCTTTTAATGTCCTTGATTTCCAAGCTAAACATTAAATGATTGTTGTATATGTTTTATGATGGTTGTAGAATCGTTATTGATCTGTTATACAAATGCAAACTAGACATGATATACTTAGTGTTTTATCAAGACTCTTTAGATTGTTGTGTTGTGCGCAATCTCAGGATAATGTCATGTTAAAATGTACTGTAATATTAATAGAGTGTATTCCGTGTGTACAAGATTCCCATTGTGCATGTGTACTACGATACTTTCTGATGTGATGAGTGCTTTCAACGTTGGTAGGTCATCATATAGTGCATACAGTTCTATTTAGCATTTTCTGAAAATGGAGCATGGTGTGGTAGACCAGTGGTTAAAGCATTTGCTCATCACATTAAAGACCTGGGTTTGATTTCCCTCATAGGAACAATGTGTGAAGCCCATTTCTGGTGTCCCCATGATATGAAGTTGCTCCAAAACTGCTACAAGACTAAAGAAACTAAAACTTACTCATTCATTCACTCCGAAACTAGACTCCAGACCAATGTGGAGTTCATCTTTTGAAGCAACCCCTATCAAGACTGAACACTTTGATTGCATTTTCTATTTTGTATTTTAGATCATGTATGTAAAACAGTAGCACTACCCAGTATCTATATTGAAAAACTTTTATTTCAACGGAGGATCTTAACTTGATGTGTATGGTTGTAATAGGGGATCAGGCACTGTCAATCTTTGAAGATTCAGAGGTACTTATTAGTCTTAACATGTAGTGTAGGTAGCATGGAAATAGGGATGTTGGCTTGATGAGAACCTGAATACATCATAATAATACATTTACAACAATGATACTATCAGTTTTATTTTTCAAAAAAAATTTGTCATATATGCAGGATTTCTGCATCAGGAATAGGTCAGATGTTTTTGTACTGCTTTAGTATGTTATGAAGGCAGGTGGTATGTGGGCATAGGTCTACAATAAAAGTGGGATTTATGTCAACTATAGTACTTTCAGATCATGTTAGGGTACAAGTGACCAGTGGTTTAAGATCGTACAACTATCTACTTAGTGTTACTTCCCTTAGCTGTACCAAGATACTCACTTAGTTTTCACAAATCTGAGGTTACTGGTTTTAATTACAGAGGCCCCAGTGGTCTAAGACGGCACATCTTGCTATACAGTGTTAGTTCCCATAGTTGTTCCAGGATCTGCTGTTTGTCAGTATGAATCTACTTATCTTAACTGTGCTAGGATCCGCAGTCAGTTGATCTGAATCTGAGGCTATTGTTTTTTTTCAGATCCCTTTGTGACCTAAGATGACACATATACCACTGTACAATTCTTTGAGTCTTTCATGAGCATGTGTTTGTGAATCACTACAAAAATGTTATGTTACCAGGTCTTATACGAATCGAAGTGAAGTTGGTACTAACTCATTGAAGGGTAGGGGACATAGGTCATCCTGATGTTACTTTGTTATGAGTTTGTAAATTGTACAGAAATGGAAGGGGATGGTTGGGGGTGGTGGAGCTTCTCCTTGACTCAGATACTGAAAGGGGAGGTGGAGCTTCTTGACTCAGATACTGAAAAGGGGAGGTGGAGCTTCTCCTTGACTCAGATACTGAAAAGGGGAGGTGGTGGAGCTTCTCCTTGACTCAGATACTGAAAAGGGGAGGCGGTGGAGCTTCTCCTTGACTCAGATATTGAAAAGGGGAGGCGGTGGAGTTTCTCCTTGACTCAGATACTGAAAAGGGGAGGTGGTGGAGCTTCTCCTTGACTCAGATACTGAAAAGGGGAGATGATGGAGCTTCTTGACTACTAAAATTCTCTATCAGTCAG
The DNA here is from genome assembly GCF_037392515.1 of Haliotis asinina. NCBI lineage: Eukaryota > Metazoa > Mollusca > Gastropoda > Lepetellida > Haliotidae > Haliotis > Haliotis asinina. Next base: position 58,720,553 of record NC_090280.1, read on the forward strand.
ATACTGTGCAGGAGGGGAGATGGAGCTTCTCCTTGATTCAGCTGACACCCCATTTACTTTAAGAAATAGTATTTTGTATTAAAGATGTAACTAAATGAATAGATGGAATGCAATGAGATTTTGTTTTTCTTTGCACAGATTTGATCAAAGATCAGTCTTAGTTTGTGACAGATATTTATTGTTTGTCATACATTTTTTCTGCAATTATTTAGCATCTTTATGAAAATATGCAAAACAAAATGCATTTTTATCTGTCCATTTTTGACTGCAAAGAATTGGATATATTGCCTTGCATTGATTTTTTATGCATGATATGATATGATTTACAATATTTTAAGTGGATTTTGAGTTAAGTAATTTTGTCCACTGTAACTTTGTTATGTTCTGTGTTTTCTGTCATAATGAACTTAAAGTTTATTGTAGTATCTGTGATAGAGCAGGTAGTGATAGCATTGTCATACAAAGATGGTTAAATACTGTGTGTTACGTAGCAGCAGCAGCAGGAGTAATTCTGTATCTGTTGTAGAAAATACATGACTTGAAAATACAAATGTATAGACTTTGCTTTATTGTCTTTGTCATTCATCACTGGATATTCACAGAAGTTGGTCCCAGCCACCCTTTTGTCAATCTTCTCCTTTTGGGGTTTGGCTGCTTGGTTGAATCCCAGTGGTGGAAAACAGCATGAGGCACAGTATAGAGTTGGGATTCAGGAAACACATACAGCGACCTTTGCTGATCGTAGTCTCGTGGACTAAGTCAACAGCATTGGGTTCATCTCTCAGTATCAGACATTGGATTGTGTTGTCATGACTTACAGGCTGCTGTGATTCAGTTTGCATAATGCTGAGTGCTGTGTTAAAAAAGCAATAGAATTGACAATGTGCTTAAGGTTTAATGGCTTGATGTGATCCTGTCTTGTGCTTGGGATATTTCTCAGATAACAGTCACTGGCATGTCTGGTCCAGACTTGAATATGCACTTGAATAACTTTGCCATGCAAAATACCACCATCCAAGCATTCATTGAATCTATGATATGGGCAGCACACTTTTAACCATCTAAAGTTTCTTGTCTCCCAACAATTAAACCAGAGAGACTCTAACAAGTTGTAGATTATCCCTGCTTAAACAGAAACTCTCATCCATTAAAATAACCACTATGGAAATCGCCAGGAGTGGACACATATAGGCACTTGTATTACAGTACTGTCGGGAAAAAAACCAACCCTTTTCACGTTTATCTCTACAATTTATGTAGCTGAAATGTGAAGGTGTGAAATATATGTTAAAATAGTTTCAGCATAACTACAGTTCCAGTGGTAAGGAGTTCGGGAATGTGAAAAATAGTCTTTGCTGAGGAGAGATTAATGCAGAAATGAGCCATGCCGATTCTTTCCAAGTCCAAAGCGACTTATCTGAAACAGACCATAGCTTTATGCAAAGTAGTGTGCGCTGATATTTTATTATAAATGACACTGTTATAATGCCCACTTTAAATAGCTTCATTAAAAACGATAGCTGGCGTAAATGTTAATAACTGTCAAGGTGAAACTATTAAAGATTAAGTCTCACTATCACTATGAAAAGAAACAGGTAGGAGGGGCTTTTCAAAAGCAAAACAAGGACGCGTGAAGCAGGGAATGGTTAGGGTCGGGCCTGGGGATAGAGATATCAGCCATGATATGATAATCCCATTGGGTAATTAAAGTAAGGAAGTACACGAAATGTCATGACATATAAAACAATATCCAGACCTGTCGATCTTCGGGTGGTCGTGCCATGTATACCATGTATCATACTTGTTTACATATCTTAACATAACCTTCATGAAAGAAAGACACGTAACATGTTTATGAATACACGAGACATATACAGCTGAGTAAAATGTTGCACAGTGGATGCACAGTGGGGCTAAAGTAAGTTATTTCGACATATCCCATTTGCAGTTAACATATACATAAACATATTTTTTTCCTTTAGTACTTTTGTATCTCCTGACTTTTTTGAAACGCCAGCTCGCCTGGTTTCTGGCCAAGGGAAATCACTTTGTAAGAAAAAATATTCTTCCAGTCACCTTCCTTTGTGGCGAGCCACAGTACTTCAGTATCTCATTACGTTTTTCAAACGCCAGCTCGTCTGGTGTCTGGCCAAGGGAAATCACTCTGTAAGAAAAAAATATTCGTCCAGTCACTTTCCTTAGAGCCGCGCCTCTTCTGTCGATATGTATTGATTTATTGATTCATGTGAAGCCAAACATTATATGAATTCTTTCACAAATTTTCAACACCTGTTCTGCTCACACGTCGGATCAACTGGAATTATGCCCATTTCAATGGAGAAATTACTATACAAGGACTAACCTGAGAGGTACGTTAGGGCTTTATGGCCAGCGTCAGTGATATGTTCATACAAAGAAAGACCTACAGCAAAAATATTCCCTTTGGAAGGACTTTTGTGCAGATGATGTGCGGCGATATACGTTGTCTGTCAACAAATTTCCACATTGCAACATATGTCATATTTGGGATTTCACTTCCTCAGTAAAGTACAAATTCTAATACCTTTTTGGTTGAGTCCCATTCGGGATTCGAACCCGCACCCTCAGAGTCAGACACCTAATCGTCAGCACACAAAGTCAGCCACCTAACCCGCTCAGCCACCGCGACTTCCACAAAAATGAAAGTCGGACAACTGGTAGTCTAGACTACGTACTTTGTGTACCCCTCTGATAAATGTGAATTGGCACGGCTCCCACGGCCGAAAGCTATGATTGCACGATGCCATTTAGGAAGTGGTCAAATGCAGATTGAGCGGGTTAGGCGGCAGGGACTCAACCAAAAAGGTGCTAGAATTTGTACTTTACTGAGGAAGTGAAATCCCAAATATGACATACAATGTATGTTGCATTTGACCACTTCCTAAATGGCATCGTGTAATCAAATTTCACCATTGTTCTGTGACAGAAAAAAAAAACAATCCGTGAAGGTCCCGGAGTAGAATAGGCCTTCAGCAACCCATGCTTGCCACAAAAGGCGACTATTCTTGTCGTAAGAGGCGACTAATGGGATCGGGTGGTCAGGCTCGCTGACTTGGCTGACACGTCATCGGTTCCCAACTGCGCAGATCGATGCACATGTTGTTGGTCAATGGATTGTCTGGTCCAGACTCGATTATTTACAGACCGCCGCCATATAGCTGGAATATTGCTGAGTGCGGCACTCACTCACTGTGACAAAACGAAAAACAAAAAACATTTGACAAAACATACTCGCTGGTTGTGTTGTCTTTGTCTAATATCGATAATTGCATCGTTTTGTATCACATCGATCTGGAATCAGTATAGCATTGAAAGAAACCCAAATCTAAAATAATAATTGTCGATATAAAGGAAATGGTAAACTATGCAAAAGGTCCCACATTTTTACGTTGTTTAGCACTGATTGACAGATCAAAATGATATTATTTCATGTACTTGCGTTCTTGAAATGTCTTTTCTGTTCTGTCGCTAATGGTTGGAGCCGTAATCGAGTAATATGCTCCGATACAGTAATAAACACGGGAATATTATCATATGAACTTGTGTTCTTGAAATTTTGTATCTTGTACTTCAATACTGTAGAAATGCGAACCAGTTTCAAAATATGCATTAGCTACCGGGTTTTGACAGGAAATAAACATGCTTGGAAAATATCATCTGCCTCCATTCCAAAATTACCTTTGACGTAACGTGTCGTATGAGAATACATATTGGGGATATAACAACGAGACATAACATATTCATTTCCAACCCTGCAACACGTTTCCAGTGATTTCATGCATAGCTTGGTGCGGTTGGGTAGCCCTGTGCTTAAACAGTCATTTCCAACGAAACTGCACAATTCAGAGAGGATAGTGAAGAAAAACACAATGACTTCAGTCACAAAAATGTTTGTTTTCCAAACCCACTACTTGTGAATAAGCAGTTTGTACCTTTTCAGCAATCGGTGAACAGTATTAAACTTGCAGCACCAGTCTGAGGAAAGGTACCCGTGAAAAAACATGTAATTCACCTTCATGGGTAACTAGAAGCATCAACTAGAAAGAAAAGAAAACAGTGAAAAAGTCTTGCACCAGATCTGTAGTCAAAAGAGAAGTGAACATTATTCTGAAATTCTTGATTGCATGACGACTTAACTACATTTGACTTGTAGCTATACTTTGTTATCAATAGTGTATTTAAAGTTCTAGAAGTGATTTTCGTTTCAGGAACATACAAAATCTGAAGATGGTAACAAATCAGATGATGGTAAAATGGAAAAGATTGTCTGAATGGGTAAGTGGGGAGATATCCAGTGGATATTGAAATCAAATCATATTTTTTCTTCTTTGGCGGAAAACACATTTCAGGAAGTGCTCAACATTTTCTCTCCTTATTTACAATTTTTTCTCTATAATGATACAATCCGAATTGAGAGAGTGAGTGAGTTAAATCTATCGCCACATCGGTAATATTTCAGAAATTAATTGTTATGAATAGTAAGTAGTTAATGGTAAAAACCTGTCACGATGGACAGTAAAGTACCTGGATTATTACAGATATGAATTTTTAATTAACTTTAAAACAGCCTAACGATAGATGTCAATACAATGTAAAAAGAGGCTATAGACTGTCAATAACTGAGGGTACATCACCTTACTAGGAACCACGGGCTATATTGAACTTAAGAACACTTTTGATTAGGTTAATACAGGCATATCCTAATCAAAATATTCTTAAAGCACTTACTGAAAACAAACTGAAAGAATTTAATCCACAGACATGGCTATCAAACACAACAAAGTCTTCAAGGGGAGCTATTTATAATATCTGAAAAAACGAGAAGTGGAATACGAAAGCTGTCTGAATTGTATTATAATAATCTGATTGTGTTCCTCTGTTTCAGAAGATTAAACCATTACCTTCCCGTTAGTGAGTGAGTTTAGTTTTACGCCACACTCTGCAATATTCCAGCTGTATGGCGGCGGTTTGTAAATAATCGAGTCTGGACCAGACAATCCAGTAATCAACGACATGAACATCGATCTGCGCAAATGGGAACCGATGGCATATGTCAACCAAGTCAGCGAGCCTGACTACCCGATCCCGTTAGTCGCTTCTTACGACAAGAATTGTCGCCTTTTATGGCAAGCATGGGCTGGTGAAGGCCTATTCTACCTTCACGGGTCGAAACGGGACGATGGATTAAAACACACACAAATGAGAAAATTTGCTATATTTAACATGTGTTATATTTGGGATTACACTTCCTTAGTAAAGTACAAATTCTAGTGCTTTATGAGATGAATCGCACCCGGAAATGGAACTCACAGTTAGGCGCCAAATGGCCAGCACACAGCCCAGACTACTAGTTGTCCAACTTTCGTCTTTGTGGAAGCTGCTGTGACTGAGCGGGTTAGGCGGATGATCTTTACTAAGAAAGTGTAAGCCCAGTTACAATATATGTTACTTTTGACCACTTTCTAAATAGCATTGTGTAATCAATTGACTATATTGACTTGCACTGATTTGTTTTGCTTAATATCATATGATTACATTGTTTAATTGGTTGAGTTATTTTGTCCACTATACCTTTGTTTTGCTCTGTGTTTTCTGTTTAATGAACTTAAAGTTTATTGTAGTATCTGTGATAGAACAGGTAGTGATAGCATTGTCGTACAGTTTTTCTGTGAATTTCAAACGATATTGCAGATGGATTTGACTTTGGTCTCAGAAAGAAAAAAATACATATCAACAACTCCTTCTACAAACATCCGAATATGCACAATATGAACCATTTTTTTCACTCTGATACAAGAGGAAGAATTCCCATAAATAGTAGTATTTTGCATTTTAAGCAAGGCCTGCAAAGATAAATTATAACCATAAGTGTAACATTGTCCATGTAACTAATTACATGCATATACAGACACTACAGTTTATTCTTGCAACCAATCGACATGCACATATTACCATTTTGTCTATTATACATGTATTTAAGATACATGTACATATGTTGTACATCATATTAATGATGTAAGCAAGTTCATCTGCCGCATTACACGACTTCAGGGTAAATAAAATTTCATTGCATTCTTTGGTGACAATTCCAAGCAAAGCTTGTGCGAAAAGAATGCAATGTCCTCAGAACAGTTGAAACTGTTTTTTTTATACAAATGCATGTATGGATTACGTGCAGCATGATGGATTTTAGAAAATCGGTAGAAAAGTTCGATAGAAGTCACTTTGAAATGAATACTGGAATTACATGTAGTCCCACAATCCAACTGACACTGCCTGGATAATTCATGCATGGGTTTGCTTTCTTGTAATCTACTGTCACTGTTTTAATATTCACAGAATCAGAATATGCAAAGAAGTGATACGATATATCTGTTAGGTGACATTCTGTGACATTTCCATTTCGTTTTTTGATGCGGTTCCAACACTGATGGTGATGCCAACCAATTCAGAGACATTCGATCTTCAGTTTTAGATCGATAGTTCTTGAAGAAAGTGTTATTATTCGATTCCATGGGGGCTTTTGTTGTAAAAAAATGCTTCGTTCAAGGTTCTCTCTGCTAACAGACATTTACAAAGGTCATGATGTACAGGGATGATAAATTTTTGACGTAGTGATGCGTTATTCCTTTTTGTATTATTTGCACGATTCCATTACCTTTCAGTGATTTTTTCTCAAACCAACTGCTTAAGCTGACATTCTAAAAGGTTAAATGTACATGAAGAGTTTTTATCCTGTGAGTTTTGCAGTTGTTACATACTTTCTCAGGAAATACCTATCCTTTCAAAATTCTTCACGCATGTCGGAGAAAACACCGTGATGAATGCGTGATAACAAAATGGACTCCATGAAGCAGATTAACTATCATTCTCGCTTTGACTGACATTTTGTTCTCATGCTATTTCTTTCAGCTAGTCCACATAGATAAATGACATGTTTAGCATTATCGAGCTTATGTACAAATTTACTGTCGCGAAAAGACGATACTGTTGGTAATCAGCGATTAAAACAACGATGTAAACCGCATCAAACAGAATTGGCAACGATGTAATTTCAATAGAGGTACATGATATACCGATCTAAATGACTTCACTTCTAGATGCAGAGGCAGATGTGCTCAAGGTAAAAAGCCGAGAAGATCTAGATTAGAACTGATCTTCAGTAACATTTGCAGGATGAAACTGTGAAGAGGAAGGGACGGAAACCAGTAAACGATCTGGTTCTCCTCAATTATGGTGTTACCATCGAGTTGTGTGTTGTCAGAGATGTCGGGTGTTGGCTGTGTGTATAAGAACATACTGCCAATCTTAATAAAGCGAACTGAAATCTTCGCTTAAAGGTTATTCAAGAACAGCTTGCTTCACACAATTTAAGACAGAGAACCATGAGCATAAAACAACAGGAGGCACAATTAACACAAAATAACCAAACACATCAACCTACCCCACGTAAAACGGGTCAAAAACGCTTTGATGACGTCATTTGTTTAGTACCAAATACGTCACAGCGTGACGAGTAAACCAAGGGACGCCAGCCATGGCTTATTATGGAAAATGAGCCCAGGGTGAATATGAACAATATAAATAAAAATAACCCACACTGTTTAAGCAATGACAATGTTTGGTACATATTTTTATGTTGACAAAGTACTTTCCAAGTAGGTATATTTATGTGTAAACATGCCCATAAATACAAATAAATACACGTCACATCGATGTGTGATCCGTGCAGTGATTTTAAAAATCCGTAGTACATGTCAGCAAGAACCCTTAAAACCTAAAGGACCGAAAAAGCACCCGGTTACAGGGCTTTTCTTTTCCAGCTATCATCTACAACTAGCACAGCATCTTTAGAACATTGATAAAGATGATAGGCCCAGAAGGTGTCCTTTGAAACGCTATCAAAACACCAAACCTTTCAACACCATTTACTAGTAGTCCTCCAGTGAGCAATTGACGTCATGCGTACATGCCATTTACGATGAAAAGCTCAAATCTGACATCCATTAATTTGACAAATTGCCCATCTTTTCATTAGACGTTCCCGGGAGAGGTGGGACGAATATTGAATCTTCTCATTATTGCTTATTCCAGAATGTTCCTCTGCTCGACAAAGATGCTAACATTTGTAGCAAACATCTTGAGGGGGCCAAAATGGGAATGTCTGTATGCGTTCTGTGCTGAAGGAGGTTATCATAACAACCATTCCAGAATATGTGGTTCAGCAGGGATATCGTTACATTATGTAGTCTCTGTCACCGTCCGTTTTTCCTTTCTTTTCAGAAGCTCGGTGATGCTTGCTACGAACGTCTATTCATTTATACACTTGAGACATGTAGTAACACCGAGAAATGACGAAATAACAAAAGATCATGTTTCCTGCATCGCTAGACTAGAAAAGTATCCGGCTATATTTATGCTTGCATAAATCACGATGAAAAACTTTAAGTATACATGTATTAAGCGAGCTGACCAGTTCAGAACTGATCTTGTAGTGAAAATGCGAGTGAGTGAGTGAATGCAGTTTTACGCCGCCTTTAGCAAAATTCTAGCAACATCACGGCTGGGGATTACAAAAATGGGCTTTACATATTACCCATGAGGGTACCTTTTTCCTGTTCTTATATTTCCCGTATCTTTTATTTCTGTTTTCGTGTTTTTCCTACATTCGAGGGAGTGAAAGAATATTTTGACATGTGTAGCAATTCTGTATTTATAACATTGGATGTGACACTAGCATAATTATAGTACTTGCATGAAACCATTCATGTCCATTTCTGTGACAGTTTCACACTGTATTCCAAGCTGAGATGTAGCATAGCCGGCACCATTTCGTCATTATTTGGGTATTTTGGCTCAGAAAATTGCACGCTTTCATGCATATAAGTAGGCTGTAGTGATTAGTAGCGTACAACCTTAATGTCATTCAGGTGACACTATATGTTCACGTAAATCAATGTGCAGTGTATTAACTTGCCTCACGTGGGATATAATTGTCAAACACCCATCTCATATCAAGTGTTTAAACCAAATGCCATTTCTGTTTGCATCCGATGAAAATAAAAACACCTACTCTGGAATTTAAACTCAAATCAATGAGTATTACTTCTTGAGGAGCATTGATTTTACCTGGGATTAAGGAAAAATATCGCCATTGGAATAGTGTAAACGGATATAAAAATGAGATTTCATTTCATTTTAAAAATGAGATTTCCGTTGACAGACCTTTTTCTTTCCACATAATTCAAAGAAATCATATACCGGAAGTATCCTTATTTCAGACCGAAGAGGGTTACCATGGCATATCAGCTTTAACGAATGTCTTTCTGCCAAATGCCACTTAAACGTCATTAAAGAGGTCCAGCATTTCACATTTAATGGCATGTATTGTCATCTTTGACGGACGTATGACAGTATCCATGCACACGATGCAACAAAACCCTACTAACGCAATGCTGTCACAAACATTTCTACCCATATTAACTGAACACAGTATTGCACATATGACAGTCACTGGAATGTCTGGTCCAGATGCAATTTGTTCACAAACAACATCTTGCTGCTGTAATATGTGCTGAAGGAAATATATACTCATGGTGTAGTCACTATTGTACAGTCGACGCTGTTATAATCAGAGATTTCTGATTAATGTCCCAAGCGTTATGTCGCTTCTAGTCATACGCGTCCATCCTTCACAGACAAGGACTCTCTCCACTGAACAATGATTGAGACAGCAACAATCCATCCTCAACAGTGCTGGAGCGGCAAAGAGAATATGCCTACCTTCTCCTGTTTACTTGGTACAAGGCGTAGTAGATGCATCATGAGAATTAAGTTCTGTTCCTGATAAGCCTTCTTGATTTTTACTCGTCTTGTCATTTCAGTCTAATGTTCATTTCAGAGGCGAACTAGATATACACGGAACAATTTTGACAGGCACTTAAGAGCGTTGTTGCTTACTTTGGTGTTATATCAATCGATGTGAAGACAGATTTAAGTGTGGAAATATGTGAGCAAGTTTTCTGATCGTTTAGAATTCACAACAACTTGCATTTCGACAGAAAACACATCAATAGGTAAAGTCGAAAGCTACATCAATGACGACCCTCGACTGTGTGGACTCCTGAATTGTAACCGATGAAAAGTCAAGACTTTATTGAATTACTTCCCAGTTTTCTCACCGCGTCACTGAATATAATACCGTCATGCTACCTGCATATCCTATTAACTGAACTGACATACATGTTTAAACCCTTAATAGGTGTATAATTGCCCTCCTGAGATGCACTTTAGTGCTTTTCGCACGACTTTACCGCTATATCCATGTAAAGGAGGTCATTCTTACACAACGTGAAATAGCCGAGAACAAGTAAATGGATGTACCATTGATTATGGATCAAGTCAAATGTGATTTATTAACGAACACCACACTGCTGCACATACTCAGACGTAAGGTTAATCTTTCTTTTGTTTACTTACTTGTTAACTTGCAAGAGAACACACACACACACAAACGCACACGCACGCACGCACACACACACACACACACACACACACACACACACACACACACACACACACTAAAGAGCGTTTCGTTTAGGAACAGCTTCGTACCTGTTTATAAACAGAACCTAAATGTCTCGTGCACAAATCAACAACTGGGCAGCAATCTTAATATGTGGTTATGTTCCTGCAATCTCATGGGGGAATTATGCTGTTTGGTAGGTATGTTATACAGCAAACGCAAAACGTGATACACAGTTGTGACAATTGTCCTGTCAGCATCACTATGTCAGTATCAGCAGTGTCATCTTTCGTGCTACGGGAAGGGTTAAGTCTAAACGGATTGTGTGTTTTCTCTCTCGTATTAGTGTCAAATAAAACCTCATGTTTTTTTATCTAACATGACTTCATATTTCTGCCATTCAAATTTGGGAGATGTCCATTGAAGTTTCTCCCATAGCTTCGTCTGTAGCTCAATTTTCATCTTACAGTGACCGTACCATATTTGTTCCCTTGATAGTGTGTAGTGTGCCAGTCCGTGAAAAACCTGTCACAAACGTATATTGCACGCACCGTCATTTTAGTGGGGAATAATAGCATTATAATGGAACAAATGTAAGGTGTCAAGGGTGTTTGGCATTTTGCTGTTAAAGCATCTGTAGTGTAGTCCATCTACCCGACTGTAACATAGAGACAGTTGGGTACTAGTATGTGAGGCATCTACATGGATCATTCGTGCCAAAATAAATGCACTTTTACCGTGTATTTTCTCAAGCTCATGCGAGACAACGTCTTACTGCTTTCATTCCTGTTTTGTTCAATGTATTGTTTTGTTCAATGTATAACGTGACTTTTAAGAAAATATGTGGTGATATCTAGTTGTGTTCTAATCCAGGAGGAAATGCAGTGTCAAGTTAAGACAGGAAATATTCATCATGTTAAAAACATATAATATTTAATGTGAGCATGGTGTCAGTATCAATGGTGTCATCTTTCGTCCCTCTGGATGAATTCTGTCTCTGTGGACTGTGTGTCCTCTCTCATCATTGTCCAATAAAACAGATATTAACATTGCTTTTTATCTAACCCACACGAGACATCACTTAATATGTCTGTCAGTGAAATGTGCCAGACGTGAAGAGAAACTTCTCACATAGTTTGGTCGTCAGCAAAGCATTATCACCTTGCAGAGACGGAACCATATATTTGGCTCGCTGATGCTGTGTACTTTGTATTTCAACCATAGCAGAGCGCCAGTCCGTGGGAGATGTCCATTGGAGTTTCCCTCATAGCTTCGTCTGTAGCTCAGTTTTCATCTTACAATGGCCGAACCATATTTGTTCCCTTGATAGTGTGTGTCAACCACAGTAGAGCGCCAGTCCTTGTAAAACCTGTCACAAACGTATATTGCACGTACCGTCGCATTATAATGGAATAAATGTAAGGTGTCATTGGTGTTTGGTATTTTGCTGTAGTGTAGTCCATCAACGTAGAGACGGTCGAATTGCATGCACCAGGGAATTTATAGTATTCCCAGAAATTATTGAGAATCATGTTGCGTCATGTAACTCATTACGTTTATTAACTTCTGGCGTTTTACTTACATAAACATGTTAAAACATCATCCTTTTACAGTCTCAATCTTGTTTTAGTACTTTGTTCGACCTCCTCGCTCAGCAATGCATGCCTGAATACGCCTAGGCACACTACCCATCAAAGTTTGTAAATCGTGTGACAGGGTATCCCAATATTGGACCACCTCGGCCTTCATATCTTCAATATTTCTCAGTCCCTTTTGGTTTATTCTGTCCTTCATGACTCCCAACACATTCTCAATTGGGTTTAGGTCTGGGCTGTAACTGGGCCAGTCTAAAACTTGAACATTTTCGCCCGACAACCACTGTTTTGTGTAGCGCGCAGTGTTTTGGGTCATTATCATGTTGGAAAATCCAATCATCTTCATACAATGTTTGTGCTGTCGGAAGAAGGTGACCATTTAGAATGTCAACGTATCTTTCTTTTGTCAAGTTTCCCGTGAAAACAAACAATGGCGTCACTCCGCGAGCCGATATGCCACCCCACATGTGAAACTTCGGGCTATGTTTTGGTCGCTGGTAGATAGGTTTGACAGTATCTTTGGTCCAAATTTTCACACAATTAGGGAAAAGCCAAACAGAACTTTCATCCGAAAAGAAAACATTATCCCAATCTTGATTTTCATGAGCCCGACACCAGTTTAAACGTTTTTCCTTTTGTGCATCTTTCATCAACGGCGAGGGAATTCCACGTTTTTTTCACCCAATTAAGTCTCTGTAATTCCTGCCTGACTGTTTCATTGCATACCTGAGGACTTCCTCTGCTAATCATTTCATTTCTGATGTTCTCAACACTTTTCAATTTGCCCCTACTCACAATCTGCCCAAGTCTTCGGCGATCCACAACACTGAATTTCCTAGGCCGACCTGCCCCTGCTTTGTGCTTTATCCCGGTTCCTGTTTGAATATTCTTCAAAGTTCTGTATACTGTAGACAGAGGAATACCATGTCTACAAGCTAACACTTTAGCATCAGCCTCACCCCTTTCAACATCATCTAGAATGAGCTTTCTTTTCTCTCTTGCTGTAAATTCTGCCATGTCAACACAGGAAGTCGTCTGCTCAGACAAGGGAGATAACTCTTGACGTAATGAGCTGCCTTCTAAGCCTTCAAGAGTTGTCTCCCTTATTTAGTATGCTTAGTGCATAGTGAAAGCCCCTTTTCCACTCTTAGCATCATTAGAAAAAAAACAAAGATTTTCTCAATAATTTCTGGGAACACTGTATATAGATTTGTCACCATATTACAGTGGGACAATCGTTCATTTTATTGATGGACCTTGACTTACAATACAACAGTATAAGAAGTATGTGCTGGTCATTTCAAATGATGACACGTCAACGATGTAAAGCCAGTTCATCTTTAAAGTCGTGTCTTTTACATGCCATTCATGCCAGCACGAAACTTGTATAGACTAAATGGAAACATCAAATTACAAACCATTTCCACTCCGACTATTTTTTAAACTCTTACAACATCTTAAACATCTTAAAACTATACTCGTGAAGATCCGGTTTAGAACTGATCTTCGGTAACCTATGCTTGTCGCAAGTGGCGACTAAAGGGATGGGGTTGTCTTCGGATTCAGTGTCGCAGACGTGGTTGACACGTGTCCTCAACTGAGCAGATCGATGATCATGCTCTTGATCACTGGATTACATGGTGCACACTCTATTATTTACAGACCGCCGCCATATAGCTGGAACACTGCTGAGTGAACCTAAACTCACTCACTCTAAAAATACTTTCACGATGGGAAAAACCTAGCAGTCGCCTATGGAAACAATTACTAACTATCAAACTTACTAAATGATCCTCGTGTGAGCAATTGACGATCTTCAAACATGCCATATACGATGAAAAAGTCAAACCTGACATCCATTAATTTGACAAATTGCCAACGTTTTCATTGGATGTTTCCGGAGAAGCGGGACAAAGACTTAATTATCTTAATATTCCAAATACCTTCATGTGCCTGCATCTCTTGCATACAAAAACGCTAGTCCGTTGGAAACACCACAAAGGGACAAAATGGAAAAGTGAACTATGAACGTTTCTCTCAGCTTTGGTTTGGGTATAGATCTGTTGTTACATGACCTTTTGCAGCTCTAAATATTTCATTTACTCAGCATTTGCATTTGGAGTGTATTAATGTATACAACAGAAATGTAGCGAGTGAAAAAAAGGACTTTCTCTAAACATAAAAAATGCATTGGCACATCTTGATTTAATTGATTAGCTTCCAGATGATGCATAATTATTCAATGATTCACGCAGCATAGCTTATTATCAACTTTCAAATCAAATGAAAAGGCCATTAACATCTTATCTTGGGCCAACATAAATATTCTCATTGTATGACAGTATTCGTGCTTAGCATATACCTTCGTTAGATCTATCATTGTGGGATCACAGTCACTATTGTTACAACTGTTTGTTGCAGAGGCCTAACGTAATGCAATTTTATACACTGACAACGGGTGAATATGACGGTTTACCATTGGACGTACTTGTACGTGTTTAGCTATTTGGCTGAACATATTATGAGGGTTTTGGGATCATATATATTGAACATATGGCACGTAGAAGAACAAGAATACACATAAAACTGGAAGTAGATAGAAGCTTGAAATTACCACAGCGTGCAGAAGGGTGCTCAGTGAATGCTGGTTTACATTTCTTCTCCGAATATGTGAGCTAGCCAAAGACAAAGTCAATAAAGAATTTATGACTGCTAAAAGGGTTAGAGTGTTCCAGCCGTTTGCCTTAAAGAAAATATGCTGAAAGACATAAGAAATGTCTTTACATGGACCATTTACATCAATAAATAGGGGTTTATCCCGTCTCCTGCCTCGTTACCCTCCCCAAATGATCAAATTAACCAATTTAAATGCAGCCAGGGAAATTTGAGTCGTTGGCTCGTGGATTTTTCTTATAAGTTACGTCTTGAAAGCAATTTGCTCTCTTTTTGCTGCTCAGTAACCTAAATGTCAATTTCCCTTTTCCTCTAATGATTTTCTTACACATTTAGGTTATGTGAAACAAGATCGGAGTCATTCGGTCTGTGGCAAAGTGTCTGTGTGTATAAGAAAGCGAATTCCTACAGAAACTGGTGTAATTCGATTCCTTGTGGACTTTTGTAGTTACTGAAACTTGTTTAATTCCAGTTCCTTTCTATCCATGGACATATATAATGGCCATGATATACAGCAACCATTGCTTCCTTGATATTTGATGCGTTTATTCGTTTTTGGACTTTTTCCTTTTTTTAAACAACCCTTCCGTGGTTTCAATTTCTTCACAAAGCAGGTGCTCAGGTTGACATTCTCAAATGTGATAGGTTCCGGAGTGTCTTGTTGGTGTTAAGACTGAATAATAATGAAGACGTATCCATTTCCCCTTCTTCTTCCTGATACGAAACATATGGTTTGGCATTTAGTCTTACAATGGGTGTTACATGTTGGGATGATTCAAGTTTTACGGGTGTGTTGCATGTGCATATCAATAATACAATGCCTTGAAATCATTGTTAAATGTTTAAAACATAATTAGCTACACAAATATGACAATACGAACATCTTCTTAATGTTTCTTTCAAACAAAAGTTCAATATGTATCTTATGTGCACTGATCACAACCTCATATTATTGTGTTCATGAAAGTTTTCATTTATTGTCATTTTATCTTATGTTTCAAATGTGACTTTTGCAGAAAATGTATCAAACCTCTGATAAAGGTCTTCTTCTAGGAGTAAATACAATGTCAAGTTATGACTCGAAACTCTTCGATAGCAGAAGAAATATAACAGTAATGTGAAAAAAAAATACGTTTACCATGTTCTTGTCAACTTCGAGAGGGGCATGAGGCCAGACGTGTTTCATTCCAGTATTGCTAAATGTCCAAAGTCTCAATTAAGAAAATATTTCGTCCTAATCAACAATAGAGTCATGTTTATTTCAATGGTGATATTTGTTTACAAACACCATCACGAGAGACATTGAAGAACATTGATGCTAACGTTACAGTTATATTCAGGTAAAGAGGAACCTTCTGCAGACACACTTTACGTTGTCTAGTAATAGATTCTCTAATTTGTTTCAACGACAAACAGCATTTAACAGCATGTACACAGGTGCACGGTGGTCCACTTTTTGTTCATTGACGAATAATGACATCGTTTTGATTTACATCGATCTCGCTCAGTATTGTTCAGTGGGAACTGGACAGAAACGAACTTTGAATCGAATAGTTATGTTTATAGAGATAATGATATCTTCCAGATTATGCAAACTATGACTCCTAGCCATTTTCCTACACAATATTACACTGATTAACTGTTCAAAACGAAACCCGTTAATGTACATGTGTTAGTGAACTGTCATTTCTGTATTGTTATCATTTTTCTTTGGAACAAATCTGAATAGTTCTGTGTACACTTATTCACTGTTCGGAAATGAATCATCATGCTTATTTCTTTCCAAACCTACTTGATGTCTCAAGTGGTTCACGTAACTTCTTCATAACTCGATATGAGATTCGAGATCGCGAGTTGCCCGTTGCCTGTCTGACAATAGTTTCCATTGTACATTGAAATAACAGGAAGAGATTCAAGGCAACGATGCACACTAGCAGATATATATAACAATTTGGCAGTAGTAGTCACTTTCAATTTCTGTTTAACAGCGGAACTGACGATGATGATAACTATGTATCTGAATGTTAACATGATGCCCTTCTCTACACGAGCTGCTTTTGTGTGCACTGCGACTGGTTGAAGTTTCGTCTTCAGTATGCATATGTATTCCAGTCGGAAATGTAGAAGTGTTTTTTTCTAGTCAGCATATAATAATTATATGAGGATAGCAGCGGTTGAGGACGTTGGTTTATAGCCATGGCTATACACTTCACCAACCATTTACCAATAGGGACAGTGATTAGCTATGAATCTTTAAGACCGTTTTCAACAGCGCGCACTAAAATGGCACCACAAGCAAGTCCGGGAAATGACTCGGCTCTGTTTTCGTCATTCGTACTCTCCGTTAACCAAGTTATTGCTTACATTACTTGAAATAATAACCCAGTGACACTTATATAAAAAATGATGTCGATTTATACATGTTTCAATGTGTTTTGTTTGCAAGGGTTTTAGCATTGGTGTCTTCTAGAAGCAGAGGTAGAAAATCTCCTTATGCGTTAACATTTCGTGATTCCAATGATACAAAACCAAGGCTAATGTTCAGAATAACCTGCCTGTTATGTAACAAAATATTCTAGTCAACGCATATGACACAACATTGCTAATAATCACCACACAATCGGCAATATATGGAATTTGTCGAATGCTTGTTAGATATTTCCTGGTCAACCCTAATAACGATACAACAGTCGTAGTGCAGGTTATTCCTCGTCAAAGCATTCTGTATTAAACACTGACTGGACAATGCCGGTTTGTTTTAAACACGTTGTAGATGTCAGCTGGAAGCCATTAACACCTGCATGACTGAAGACAAAACATCAATTGCCATTGAACGATATCAAATGTGTGACACAACTGCATCTTATGGCAAAGCTTTATTACTTCAGCAACAATACTCCGCTTTGACTTTGCCAGTGAAGAAATTCTATTTTGTAAAAATCAAAAAGCCATTTAAGCCAGCGATGCACATATACTGTACTGTTTATTTTACAGAGGTCAAGAATGGGTTTGCTTAAACTGTTCAAATCATTATCAGTAATCGACCTAGTTTTACTTCAAAGATTTTATACCCGGCAAGTAGCGTATTATTTAAATACAACTCGGGCATTTGGCTGTCTGCTGTTATTAATGAATCCAAGAATACTCTAATACAAAATAAACATATAGACGCATGCTGCAGCTCAAGATTTAACTTACGGGTTTTCCAAGAACAGATTGCTTCATGCATCTTAAGAACGGAACAATCAACAGAACAATAGGTAGAGTTTCGTGATGAAAATCCCTCGCACCTGTACCTATACTATGTCAAATGGATCTAACAAGGATGAACGACGTTTTTGGAAATAACTACATCATATTTTAAGGAAGGTCATCCACGGTCTGTTTATTATGTAACTACAACTTTAATAGGAATCGACATAATGCAATATATCAATTAATAATTGCTTATATTATCAAGACTGTTTAGCAAACTATTTGGTAAATACGAACTTACGCAAATGAAGACATATCTTTGTCATATGACCCATTCCTCTTCAAAACACTTTTTTTGCAACACGGTGTACATCTACTCCTAAAAGCTAAAGGACCTAACAAAGAAGTATCAGATAACAGGGTTTTCCTTTAGTTATCATCTACAAATGGAACGATGTTTCAAAATATTAATAACGACAAAGCCAGAGGGCGTTCTTTGAAACATTATGAAAACACCAACACTTTCAATACCAGTTGCTAATAGTCTTAATAGAGTGACATCCATTAATTCGAAAAAATGCCCATCTTTTCATTAGACGTTCCCGGAAGAAGCTGAAGGAATATTTTATTAAACCTTGTTTCAGATACCCTCGTATGAATACTCCGCTGGTAGATAAGGATGCTAACATTTTGTCAACGCGGGCCTGTGGTCATCTGCTCGTGGTGAATTAGCTCGTGATTAGATGAAGAGCGTTACGTTGACGAAGACAAACTCTTAGTTTAGTTGCTCAAACTTCTTTAGTTGGTTTCACAAGACATGACAAATAAGTATACATGAATGAGGTGAGCGAACTTCCAGCTCAACCCCAGGGCCTTTCCTGCTCGCGGTCGTCCCTACAAAGACAGTTGGAATGCCGGTCTCCACACTCACATCTCACGTCTCAACTCCAGTATAGATGTGAGCATACATATATATAGTTTTTAACAACAAAAGACAGGCAAAGATGCAACAATGGACAGATAGAGAAACTAATAGCACTTCCTTCTACAGTTGATTTGATGACAGACACAACCAAGGGGGATGACCAATAAAGGCCATAAATGTCATTTACAGTAGTTAATGGAAGTGACAAAGAGGAACAAGGTAGCTGACAAAACAATGTACTGATATAGTGATAAAGATCAAGATTGCAGATTGAATAATAATAGCTAAATATCATATAGCCTGGCTACATAGTTTTTGGTCTGTAGAAATATTTGGAAAGGGCTGTCCTGAAGTAGACACTATAACAATGTGTAGCAAACAAAAGGGGACAAGATGGGAAAGTTTGCATGTGTACGGAGCTGATGTTATCATGACATCCATACCACAAGGTCCATAGTCTTTTCATTTTTGTAGCGCAATGTTGTTTGCAGTGAATAGCTATAAGTTCCTACAAAAAAAATTTAACAGCGTAGAGGAATAAGAACATGTGAATAAAAACGTGCACCCACCTGGCATATTTATTTTAAAAAGATACAAATGTATGTAAGGAATCCCAAGGAATCTACTTTACGTAGATGAGCCATTAAAATTAGGGGGATATTTTAGGCATGGTCTCATTTACACCCTATTTAAACGGAATATCGCGATTGTTTGAATCGGATGAAAATACAAACAACTGCTGCCTGATTTAAACTCAAATCAATGAGTATTACTTCTGTATAAGCATTGTATTACCAGGGCGATTGTGCAAAGACAAATCGATGTCAGCGCAGCCTTCAACTATTAAGAAAACTTTATAGTGTGTTTTGTTCTGTGTTCGATACTTGTTCTTTACACATATTTCAAAAGAAATGATACTTCACAAATATTCCCATTCCGGACTGAAGAAGGTTTCCATTGGGATGTCTGCTTCCTGTTAAAAGGTCCTATCACGAAATTCTGCAGACATGTCATCAAGCAGGAAGTCACATTTTGCATTCATTTTGCATTCATTTTCGACAATTTGTCCAGAGCATTTGAAGAGTCACGTGTAACTGTGTTTGTGGACACGATGATTTGTACTTAACACTTGGGCAACAGCAACGTCTGAGGGGGCTGATTTGGGTTTTATCTCACATAATCTCCTGTCCATGCATCTACATTCAAGGTAGTATTGATATCACTGGAAAGTGTAAGGGGGCGCAACAATCCTTATTCATGAATGCTGGAGCGGTAACGAGAAATTTACATAACCTTCTCTGTTTACCAGGCACAATACGTAGCAGATGAATCATGAAAATGATCTTCAAACTATTCCTGATAAGCCTGAACAGCCACAAATCGCAGCAGATAAACGATGAAATTGTACTCTCACCAGTTATCCTCACCAGTTATCTTTAGTCTATTCAAGATACACCTTCTTGGTTATTTGCTCATCTTAGCATTTTAGACAGTGGACAATCAGACATACATGGATTATTTTTGACAGACATATAACAGCGCTGTTGCCTGTTGCTGTATCAATCAATGTAAAAGAGTGATGAAGGCGGGGGCATATTTGAGCAGGCTCGTTCCTCATTTTATAGTATATTTGTTTTGTTTTCCAAACAGCTACATCCGTGGTGACCTACCACGGATGATACTGTCTGGAGTCTGAAAAAGGCAGACATGGTTAAAGGTCCATATGACATTCATGAAAATGAAAATGCACGTGCATCTCGTCACAACACCACCAATGAAAGGGAGTCCAAAGATTTCCTGAAATCGTTTACATTCTGACACAATCACCATACCACGCCTTACGAGAGATCAGAGGAACCGACTGCAAGATGTCCAGACTGCGCGGAAAAAAAACAAGTTGCTGATGGTTGCTTGGTTGCAATTGAAGCCTTTTTTATTCTGACGTTGTGAGGTCCCCACTACTGCCTTACAAAGGCTCTCTGCTTGTAAAAAGTCTCGGCATTTCTCGGATGTTCTTTTTGATACTGTATGGCTGCACTGTTCCACATTTGTATGCATGCAACAATTGTGCACGGGTATTTTCAGTAAAGTCCATTTGTGGTGTTTTGGAATAATTGTTCATATCAGCACGAAATTCACTTAAACACGGACTAATGCTTTGCTATGTGATCACAGAATGTGTTGTGGTGAATGTTTTCTGAAAACATCTAACTTTATGACAGTATCTGTAATTGCGAAAATGTTAATTTTGCGTATTGATGTTTTCGATCCCAGTACAACTACCATTTCAAGACAGAAATGATACACTCGTACGGCGTAACGTGTATTTTGTGGAATACTGACACAATTGTTCGTTAATACCAAAGTCAAAACTGAGTATACTGTTTTACACGGGGACTTTTGTTCACGATAAAATAGTACATATACACACATACATTGTAATACACTGCTGACGTATTCTTGAAGGATATTCATTTGTCTGGACAGTATTACAGTTGCAAAGCACCAAGCACTTAAACTGTGTACGCACCTATAACCTTTGCGAATGCCAACCTGAGCAGCTGCTTTGTGGAAATCTATTTTTACGGGAAGGTTATTCAGTTGTCCAAACGGTACAAAAAGCGAATAAATGCATCAAAACGTCAAGAAAACACTAGTCAGTGTATATTATGACCATTATGACATCATCAGAATGATGCACGTTCTTGTAACCACAAAAGTCCATCAGAAACCAAATTATACAGTATCTTCAAGAATTCATGTTCGAAGAAATAAAAAAAAACTCATTCCTGTAGGCTGAATGATGACTCTAAATTGGTTTGCTTCAGCATCGGTGTGTAAGAACCCCATCAAAGACGAAAATGAAGTTCGACATGTGGATCACGGTGAGGCAAAAAGGTAGCAAATTGCTTTCAAGAATGTAACTTTCCCAACAAACATGAACACATTTATCCACGAACCAACAACTCAACTTCCCCTTAGCTGAATTTAAATTGGTTAATTGGATGTTTTGGGAGTCTAACGAGGCAGGAGACAAGATGAACCTCAGTTTATTGATATAAATGATCAACGTGATGTCATTTCTTAGCCTCATCTACGCATGTGATATTAAATCTTTTTTGTTGTTTTTGTTGCGCAGTATGGTAAAGGTTATTTTGTTTGGTACTTCAGCTGGAACAGCGTAACACTTCCAGCAGTCATGAATGTTTCATTGACTTCGGCTGTGATTAACTCACATATCTGGAGACGAAATGTAAACCAACATTTACTGAGCGCTGTGGTCTTTTCGAGCTTCGAGTCCCATGTGTGTTCATGTTCTTGACAACTGTTCAGTTGTGCATGAACCCAGAAGCCTGATATGTGTCGCCAAATAACTCATAGAAGTACATTCAGTGGTAAACCGTAGTATTCACTAGTTGCCGATATTTAAAATATCATCAATACTGAGTGAGTGAGTTAATATTTAACGTCACATCGGCAATATCTCGGCCATATCATCAATACTGAATGTGATTATAACAATGATATATCGTTGATTTGAACGTTGAAGATATGTTGAAATCATAAACTATTGTCATCTAGTATCTCAAGGTCAATCAATAACATCAATGTCTATCAATAAACATGAATGAATAACAGGACACATTTGCTCACATATTTTCTTATTTTGCTTTATATCTCTATTGTATAAGTTAATAATCTTCCAATGCCAATACTCGGCTGTTACTCAAATGAAAAGAACTGCTGAAGGCCAAAGTAGCTGTAGACCCATAGCCAGGCAATTTCTGAGAAAGGCGTTCATGAGTGGCCGTTATAACAACCTCCGGTCCTCACAGAACTCACACTGGCTTTTCCATTCTGTCCCTTTGTGGAGTTTGCGGCATGGATCCGCGACTTTCTCCACCAGAGAAGAATTCACATAGGGATAGTTGGAGTGATGATAAAATGCATTCTCCGTCCCGCCTCTTCAGAAACATCTAATGAAAAGATGGGCACTTTGTCAAATTAATGGATCTCAAAATTGAGCTTTTCATCGTAAATGGCATGTTTGAATGGCATAAATTGCGCACACAAGTCCTACTTAGCAAACGTCTAATGCTGAATTTTTTAATGTTTTGCTATCATTTCCTAATGCGATTTCTTGGCTTGTAATAGTGAAAATAGAAGATAGCAGATAGTTGAAATTATTCACTTTTGTCGTGTAGGCTGTTAAGGTTTCTTGCTCACAAATATAACATTTAAACACATTGCTTGAAAGAGGAATAGCTTACACCGGCTATGTACCATCATCTGGGTGACGGTTATACCTGAGATACTATTGTGACAAGATCCATTAAGGTCCCGGAGTAAAATAGGCCTTCGGCAACCCATGCTTGCCACAAAAGGAGACTATGCTTGTAGTAAGACTAACGGGATCGGATGGTCTGGCTCGCTGACTTGGTGGACACATGTCATCGGTTCCCAATTGCGCAGATCGATGCTCATGTTGTTGATCACTGGACTGTCTGGTCCAGACTCGATTATGCACAGACCGCCGCCATATAGCTGGAATATTGCTGTGTGCGGCGTAAAACTAAACTCACGCACTCACTCACTATTGTGACAAGCCTTGAAAGATTATCCCACATATTTCCAAAGCTGTTGTGTTATGTTATTACATAATTTTCCCTTTCCACCGTGACATGTCGAGAGGCCTGTATACATTGACTGGTAAATACAGCTTGATCCTGCCACTATGCTGATGGGCTACATATAAAGAAAGTAAACACCAACATTCCATTCATCTCTTCTATTTGCATACTGTTACTCTGTACAGTGACGACTGTTCATGCTATACACGTATGTGGCAAGTTGTACACGGATTAGTGCACTATTGTGGTTGAAGTACACAGGGCACTGTATCTCACGCATTACTTCTGCTTGACACGTGTTAGACAAGTGTCAAGCAGTGTTAGACAAGCGCAGTAAAAGTGTTTGTGACAAGTAGGCGGGGCAGGTCATGTAGACGAATACACTTGGTTGCTGCAGGTACATGACGTAGATCAGGGATTAAACTCGTGCAATACAGGCTGACCGTTGCGTGAACTCAATGGCGCTTCTATTTAACACGTGTCTCGCAGACACGATTCGCACGAGGAAATTAAATTTGTCAAGTCCTAGACGGCCACCTGTTTCACTCATTTTTCAAATGGGATGTTATGGAGGGTCTTCCCAGATATGCAAACTGGGGTCATTTGTCAGGTCGTGGCTCATCTAATACTGGTTCATCAGTGTCTTCATAACAAATGGCTGCAGTAATGTCGATGGATGAACTGCAATATTTAGTTCATTACCTTGTCTCACTAGGGTTGTCAAGTGTCAAACTCCAATCCCTGATTAGAAGGAATCTAAGTTATACTTTAGAACTTTAGTTCTTATTCTCTCATATTTCTTCATCAGGAGCAGCTGTATTAATATCGATGGAAGAGGGGCAGTGTTTAGCTCATTGGCTTGTCTCATATGGATTCTGAAGTGTCACCCGCCCATCCCATATTAATGGGAATAACTGATATTTCATATTGATTACAGAGATGATCTGAGTTTATGAAAAATCCTAAAAAATCAAGAATGTTTGCATCTGATGAAAAAAAAATCATTTGGTATTTAAACATATTTTGATGAGCATTACGTCTTTGAATGCATCGATTTGTCAAGGGCTTTGCAAAGGCATATCGACATAACAAGAGCTTGAAAGAATTTTATGAAGTTTAGAATGAGATCGTCAAGTCATAAAACAACTGAAGGTTATAGCAGACAATATGGACATTTTTTTCTGGAGTGATAAGAAAGTTTCCAACTGAATAACAGTTATGATGCGGTCCCTGTCGTAAATAATTCCCTCTGCACAGTTGAATCCATTAGTAGAGCCAGATGGCCATGTTCATGACTTGGAATAGTCGACGTGCTGTTGTCGTATTTCTTAGCCTGTCTTAGCCAGTTGTTTTCACATAAACAAATAAGCTTGAATCATTAGGGACTTTACCCTGTATCTAGTTCACCCGCTCACTCACTCACTCAACTAGAAATGAACGGTTCATCTCATTTTCAGTCAAGTATTGCTGTGTCTGTCACTTCTGACAGCCCGCCGTTAACGTGCGCTTAAACATGTCATTATACATTTAACGATATTATTCTTATTGGATCAATCAATTAACTCAAGACGGTGTTCTCGACATTCAACTAAGCCGTCCACAATCCCTTGATTGAACACAAATAGCAGTAAAACCAAATCATTTCACGAAGTTTGAAAGCGAGTGCTTTTCCAAGTTCTGTGTCCAATCAGGTCTTCTAGAATTCACCATGGACAACGAAGTATTGGGATTCCATTAAACAGGCGACTCCCAGAAATCGTTAGTAGTGTTAAGCATGCCGACACGGAGTCTAACTTAACTGATTCAGTCGGCCTCATATAGACGCAAGTCAAAACATGGGCAGATTTGCCGTAAGGCTGAAAAGACCATTTCAGCTGTCTGTTTCAATTAGCTGGGAGTTTTCCTGAGATCGATAAGGGTGTTTTAGTGAGGATACGTCTGTGTTGATTGCGCAGCAGCAAAGATACACTTCAAAATGTTAGTCCACTTCCGGTATCCTCGAATAACAAAGTTGTGAGCTTTAATGTAGCTAAAATAATATTGTTTCTTTCGTGGGTGTTGTGTCTTCGAGTGGGATTGAATTGCCTGAAACTGATTTAGTAACTATTTTTGCCGTCGTTCTGTGCACTCTCGGTTCGCTCTATTTTGAGACCAGAACTGGTGAACTGCCCAATTGAAAACTGAACTATTTCAATACAAATGTCCTGACAATATCAATACTGCAAGTTTAGGGTTCAGCGTGGGGTACTCTTTGAGTACGTTAAACTATTTAAGTTCAGATAAGGTTCAGCTTGATATGTTCTGTATTTCCAAATTTCTGGTGTACTCAGTGTGCCATATAACTACCGGCCAGCATACCCGTCGCTAGTAAACATCAAGTCGGGCCAGATAATCTCCACCGTCACTGGTCCACTGGCTAGTGAATTTTCATGGGGTCACTTTGTAAATATATCACTTTCTCGGACTTCTGAAGTTATAAAACAACTTTAAATCATGTAAAAGTATTAAATATTTTGTGGGCTAGTAAATTTCAGGCATAAATTTGGAAACTATTTTTCTCATACTAGATGAACTATCATCAAGATCGAACACTCTTGCTACGATTCGACAGTTCGTAGCTTAAAACAACATTCACTCTCTCATCCACTGGGCGTACCGACCCATCGAGCCTGGTAGACAGTGTTCAGTGAAAGGAACGTCTGAACCCAGCAAACGAGAAACTGTAGAGGAAGGCAGTTCCGACTTTAGACAAGCTATTTTTTAAGGAAAAGGACATTTTGACACATTAATTGCCTAGAGGTTTGGTCGTCACTCTGACTATGTTGAAACTTGTGGTTACTGTAGCAAGTGCGACCTGAGATGTTTGTAATTTGGGCATCTTTCACCATGTCGAGGAGGTCGCAGCAGAGAGGAGGAAAGAGGGAGTTTACATTAGGCTGAATAAAGTCAATATATGTATTGACAGAATTGATACAATAACACTATTGCTGCACATCTTTCGCATGAGTTATGTATATACTTGTTCATGATTCCAACAATGTTTGAAAAGGGAGGGGTAGGTCGCAGCAGAGAGGAGAAAAGAGGCAGTTTAGATTGAACTAAGGTCAAAATACATATTCACAGTTGTGAATTATCTTCTTGTTGAACATATCATTTAGCAGAGTTATGCGTATACTTGTGCATGGTTGCAACACGTTTTGAAACGAGGGGTATTAAAAGGGCGTAGTGCATGCCAAAATGTACTGATCTTTCGGGTCAGAAAATTTAAATTTGATATATTTATTTCAATGAGTCAGCAGTCATCGTGTCTCGGTCTGGCAACATCAAACGTAATATTTCGCTAACATAGGGACATATGTTCATCCACATCCTGACTTTGAGAGATAAATATAGATCATGTCGTCAAGGAGAAAACTAGACAGAATTCACAAAAGAGAGAGAGGGGCAGGTGTTCATTACAGATTCCATATAGAAATTGCGAAAGATCACAGCATATCCATTGAGATGAGAGAGCCGCCACTGAGAGCAGCATCAGATGAGTGATCTTACACTATCTTGTCTCAACGAAGTGTACGTGGGTTTGTCACCCGATCAGATTTTCAGAACGATTTGATTTAATGTATTTACTTTTCACATGTTTTCCCCACCACATCGATTCGGAGTGTTCTGTTTTCACAAGAGAACAGCCATGCAGGACAGGGAAGATGTCACAGTCCCCAGAAAAAGGGTGTACAAAATATTCATAACAGTACAAGATGGCGGCTTTTTGCAGTCTTGTGAAAGGTTATTTTGGCGCTATTTCAAGGATACAGAAATAAGAAAAGCTGTTCTGAAGGCTTTGCTCACTCGGTTGATGCCACAACTGCGTTTGTATGTCGATGCTCGCGACTTCAATCACTGGATCCGATTATGTATAGTCATGGTCAGTTGTATAGTCACAGTCTCTTGAGATATTAATCCCATCGGCTTATCACCATCCACCGATACATACACAGACTCTCCCCACCCTCTCCCTCTCTCTTTCTGTCTCCGTCTCACACACTCACTCACACAGACTCGCGTGTACACACTACTGACTGCTTGAGTTAGATGTTACGCCGCTTTTATAAATAATCGAGCAATATCATAGCGAGGACACCAGAAAAGGGCTTCACATTATGTGCCCATATAAGGTATCGAACCCGAATCTTCAGCGTGACGAGCGAACGCCCTAACCACTACGCTAACCACCGCCACACGTACTAATCAGTGATGGTCTCAATGGGCCAGCGCTGTAAACGTGGGTGCGAGTAACTACGTAAAACACTGTAGATTCAAAGGGCCAGCTCCTTGTTGCTCAATTTGGAGCTTATTGTTTTCAGAGGTTAGTTAGTCACACATAATGGTCCTATACAGAAGTCCTACGAGAATGACGTAATTACGTATAACGTCAAATATTTGGCCATATTGATCCGCTTTTCCGGCGTAGGTGTCACAATTTCTGCTCGGTTCGGCAAAATCAAACGTAATGTTTTGATAGCATGTACAAAAGGATACATGTTTATCCACAAAATGAGTTATCGAGAAAATATAGATCATGACGTCATCAGGAATCTGAAAAAGAGACGAGAGATCCACAAATGCTTTTAATGACGTTCATTTCAGATTCCACATGGAAATAGCGAAAGGTCACAGAACGTGCACGCCCTGTAGTGGCATTCACCGCTCTCTGATACAGAGAAAAATAGCGAAAGTCTACGTTTCGAAAATGGCATAGCTACTAGGAAAACTGTACAGATTAACCAGACTCATTGTGGGGCGTAATGACTTCCTGTCCTCGTTACTCCTGCATCAAGGTAATATCACATGTATTACTCCGCGGGGAAGATTGGGACTCATTAAATCTACCTCTCAAGGGATCGTGTCTTCGACCGTTCGTCCTATTTATTCATTATAGAACTGTCTTGGCTATAAAAGATATGATCTTCGTCTTTGTCAATGCATGTTGACTCGAGAGATTGGCTTAATTAACGTCCGGCTTGATATGATGGGTTGAAAATGAAGCTCACAGCGCTCTGTCCCACAAAATGACAGAGAAACGCACACATTCCTGGAACTGATTCACGAGAGAATACGAAATTTAGACACGTGGGCACATTATTTGATTTATGTGTACATCCTGAAATACTTAGGCACTATTTCCGCAATAGTTCCAAATAAACTGTATCACTGTTTCAAGGAGATACCTAATTTTGTTCCACTGTGATAAAATCATATACTTGCCTAGCTACTAAAGTTGAAATTTATCGTCTGTTAATATAAATTTGTTACATCTAAAGCCAGTAAAGTATGTTTCGTGAGGTAATGAAGCGTGGTTGTTCACTGGATCTGATGTTTAATATTTAAATGTGCCATGGCAGAACCTACATTAGTTAGAGTTCTTTTTTCAGTTTGAAAAATAGATGGTAAGGTAGACATTTGAATAAGATCGACACTATCGTTTCCTCATTTATAATATTTTCATGCTAAAAGTAGAGTGATTGCACGGTTCCGATGAAATTGTTGATTGTTGTGTAATGTCAGTAGATGCATTTGAATTTCAGACAAAGATGGAGACTTAGACATTTAAATATTAAACGTGGCACCATCGTTGTTTCCATTTATAATATATTCATATTAAAACACAAGGGTCGTCATTTGTTTGTTGTTTCACGGTTCACTCAGAAATATTCAGGTTACGTTGTATTCCATGAAAGTTTTTAAATTAAAAGAGTAATTTTTATAATTATTTAAGAGCTTGATTCCCCACAGGGGCACGGTTTCTGGTGTCAATCCGCCGCGATATTGCTGGGATGTTGCTAAAAGCTAAACTCACGAATGCTCATTTGCGGTTATTTTTTAACAAATTGTACGCAACCATGTTAAGATGAATGTTAAACTGTATCAGTGACCATCATGGTTTGTTCTAAAGGTCATTGTGGATCAAGGAATATCGTTTTCTTTCGTGAAAGTGCTGTTTAAAGTTGAAGCATCAAGTGTGTTGACGAAACTGCGTTAGAGATTTGAAACGTTCTGCAAATACCACTAAACAAAATTGAAAAATTGCATAAATTAGATAGGTTGAATTGAAATACTTGAAACGTATAAGTTCATGACTGATAACACTGGCATGTTTTAAAACTGCTATTTCATTAATTATGAAGGAAAAAGGAGAAGATAAATAATCACCATCTCGACACTTGGTAGATGCGCAATGAAAGGAAAACTATTTTTTTTCAACATTGTTACAGTATTTTCATGATGGTCAGTTTATCAACGTCTGAAGAAGTAACACATTGAGTATCAGATTCGACGTTGCCTTAGGCTTACAAATACCAAACAACCTTGTAATTTCCACACACATCCCAAGAGCATCATAACATAAGCTTGTTAGTATCATCCGACATTGTGCCGTAAGGTGAATCTTGTGTTCCGCTACACAAATGCTCAAGGGAACGATGTCTTGATCATTATTGCTTTTGAGATAAGGGCAACAGGTGCCAACGAGAGGCCATCATCAGACTCTCATCCCAAATGTCATCAGAGGGCTCTCTAACTAAACAATGTGTTCCGCGAAAGACATTTCTTTATTAGACGCTGTGATTTACTGGGAGACATTATGTGCACTTCCTAATTGGTGGACGGAGAATACTGCCAAATGTCATGATATCGTTGTTTATTTGAATATCTTGTAAATGACGTATTCTTATTTAGCATATCCCCTTAGACGAAAGTTCAAGGAACCATCATACCCATATTGCCTTACAAACCATATATGTCATCAGCAATTTTGTGAATTTGTCACGCATATTTGTGTGTTGACTTAAGGGCTAGTTTGAGAAATATCTCACCAACACTATTCTCATGTGGTCTTAACAACGTTTGCTTGTGGTTCACTGGGTTGATTTTATCATATTAATGTAAACATATACAGAGAAGGAACATCCCTTCACATTTCTCCGGGAACATGCAAGCTGAGATGTCTTACTCGGGTATTTTCTTAAACTTCATGCGCTTGCCACATCACTACTTTAAAAAAGAGAATAACTATGCTCGATTATCTGGCAAAAGAGACTCCATTTCACATAAAGTTTAACATTAGAGTAGTGATGAAATGTGAGAAAAAACGTTTTATACATGTCATCTTCTCTCTTATGACAGTTGCCATATTGAGTGAGTGAGAGAGTTAATAATTCACGTCACATCAGCAATGTTTCAGACATATCGTGACGAGAATAATGTTCACCTGTTTTAAAGAAACAATTGGCAGAGGGTTTTATGGATTAAGGATCTAAATCTGATGTAGAATATTAAGGGTGAGTTTAGCTTTACCCTGCTTTTAGCAATAAATATAACTGGGAGTGACCCCGAACATGGGTTTCACACATTGCACTCATGTAGGGAATCGAATTTGGGTCTTCGACATGCCGAGGAAATGCTTTAACTGCTGGGCTGCACCACTGTTTCAATAATGAAAATATTAGGTATATATATGCATTTTCGTATCAACTTATGCAAATGAAGACACACCGTCGTCAGATGGCCCATTCAGCTTCATTGCAGCATGTTTACATGTTGTACATGCCAAAGCCTAAATGACTGAAAAAGAAGCCCCAGGTTACAGGGCTTTTTCTTCTTCAGCTACCATGTACAACTGGCAAAACATCCCAAAGACATTAAAAACGAGGACGAGCCCGGGAGGCGTTCCTTGAGACACCATATCTTATGTTATGAAAACACCAAACCTTTCAACACCAATTACTTATAATTGTCGTGTGAGCATGTGACGCCATGCGTACATGCCATTTACGATGAAAAGCTCACCTTTGACATCCATTAATTTGACAAATTGCCCATCTTTTCATTAGACGTTCCCGGAAGAAGTGGACGGAAAACGGAATTTTCTCATTAATGCTTATTTCAGCTACCCTCGTATGAATACTCCTCTGGCAAACAAGAGTGCTAACATCTGTTGCAGATATATTGAGGGGGCAAAATCCGAACGTGGGCATGTCTGGGATGAGGTTATAACTACAATACCAGAGGATGTAGTCTCCGGCAACGTCCGTAATGTTTTCATTTTAGTAGCGCAATGTTGTATGTTGTAAGTTCCTACAAAAACTGCAGCGAAGAGGACTAGGAATTACATGTGAATAACAACTTGCATCAACTTTGTTTTAAAAATAATGTCAAAGCATGTAAGGAATCCAAAGGGAATTATTACTTAAAAGGTTTACATCGACACAATCACATTCTTTTTTGAAAAAAACATCGCGACTGTTTGAATCTGATGTGCTTCAAGAGCCATGTTGCCAGTTGTTGTACCAATCAATGCTCCAGCGACTGATATTGTCTGGGGCTCTGATTTGTTAACTAATGAAAAGGTTTGTCCTTAATATTAAATATTCAGTGTCAAATTATATGACATGAAATTCAAATTCTTAAAAAGAAGGTGAATATTGCTAAACGCAGTATATCAACAATTTTGCAGCGTTTGGTGACGATGTAGGAAAGAAAACAGGTGACATAACTAAATATGTTGTCCATAGTTATATTGCACGCCAAGTGTCACATTTTGTCATTATTGTCAGATAAAACTACACATACATGTATTCCATATTCCATGTGTGTTTTTTCAACCTCAAGTGAGACGTCTTACTTTTTTTCATTTGTGTTTTGCGATAACTTCTATTTGTGTTCGAATCCAGGAGGAAATGCAGTGTCAAGTTAAGACGGGAATTATGTTAAAAGAAGAAAATATTTAATGTGAGCATGTTGTCAGTATCAATAGTGTCATCGTTCGTCCCATGGGAAGAATTGTTTCTCAGTGGACTGTGTGTTCTCTCTCATCATTGCCCAGTGGAACAGATATTTTATCTGTCCCATGCGAGACACCTCTTACCTCACACATAAATGTCGCTTTCTGAAACGGGCAAACTGTCGGTTTTGAACTGTTAATTTCATCAGTGGAGCCTGAGTACCGTAACAACATAATACCACACCTGTGGTAATAATAGCACAATCTACTCCAAACTTGTCACAATAGTTTTTCAGGTATGTCCTGGTCAACCCAGACGGTGGCACATTACCGACGTATGACAATTCCTCTTTAAAGCAACGTCCTTAAAAAAACAACTTAACTTGTATATCTCAATAAGAAACCAAAACTACTGAAAAAGGAAACACCAGATTACAAACCATTTCCCATAATCATGAAAGAATCTTTAAAATTCTTTGACGACGACAAAGGGAACGATAGCAAAGCATCAAAACTTCCAACATGAGATACTGCTAAGTCCTCATGTGAGCAATTGACGTCCTTCAAACATGTCATTTACGATGAAAAGCTCAAATGTGACATCTATTAATTTGACAAATGTCCAATATTTTCATTGGACGTTTCTGAAGAAGCGTCACGATGACTAAATTTTCTCATTATTG
This sequence comes from Haliotis asinina, assembly GCF_037392515.1. Lineage (NCBI taxonomy): Eukaryota > Metazoa > Mollusca > Gastropoda > Lepetellida > Haliotidae > Haliotis > Haliotis asinina. Next base: position 58,753,595 of record NC_090280.1, read on the forward strand.
AAAGTACCCCTATGTCAATGCTTCTCTGGTGGACAAAGTCGCAGACAAATGCTCCAAACTCCATGAAGGAACTAAATGGAAAAACAGTGTGCATTATGACAGAACCTTGGCTTGTACCATTCGTGAACGGAGGAGAATGTGACAAGAGAATGTGTCCAACCATTCTTTCATATTTATTGATAGATCTTGATTTTATGGATTGACCTTAAGAGGATGTATTTACCTGTGATTGCAACCAGGATGACGTACCTTCAACATTCAAAACAGACGAAAGGTTGTTTAAAATGCACATTTTGCATAGCCTCAGCAACCATCATGAATAGTACCAGTGACACTGTATGACTATGTCATGATTACTATATACCTTTGTTAGATCTATCTTTTTTGTTTTGGTATTTAGCGAAACATCATCAGGCTTCAGGGAACATGCAAAATTGAACTGTTCACAAGAACAAGAACAATAACATACATGGGACTTGAAAATGATAATAACTTGAAAAAGACCGCAGCAAGCAGGAGGGGCTCAGCAAATGCAGGTTTGCATTTCTTCTCAAAATATGTGGGTTAAACAAAGCCGGTGTCAAAGTCAGTGAAACGTTCATGACTGTTCGAAGGGTTAAATTGTTCCAACTGAGGCACCAAACAAACTAACCTTCACCATATTGCATACCAAAAACAAAACTTCAATATCACCTGCGTAGATGAGGAAATGAATTGACATCACACGGACCATTAGAGCAATAAATGGAGGTTTATCTTGTCTCCTGCCTCGTTAGACTCCCAAAACATCCAATTAACCAATTTAAATTCAGCTGAGGGGAAGCTGAGTTGTTGGTTCGTGGATTGATGTCTTCATGTTTGTTGGGAACGTTACATTCTTGAAAGCAGTTTTGCTATCTTTTTGCCTCACCGTGATCGACATGTCGAACTTCAATTTCGTCAGTAACGATGTTCTTACACACTGATGCTGAGGCAAGCAAATTTGGAGTCATCATTCAATCTATAGGAATGAGTTTTCTGTGTTTCTTAGAGCATGAATTCTTGCAGAAACCGATGTAATTTGATTCCTGGTGGACTTTGTGGTTACAGGAACGTGCTTCATTCTGATGCATTTACGGTTTGATGCATTTGTACCTTTTGAACAATTGCATAACCTCCCGGTGAAATAAAAGTTTCACAAAGCAGTTGCCTTCCCAAAGGTTATAGGTACAGACACAGTTTAAATGCTTGTGTTTTGCAACTGTAAAACTTTCCAAACAAATGAATATCATTTCAGGCGATATGTGCATAAATAAGTGCATCTGTACTACTTGATCATCAATAAAATAAAATAATAGGTGTTCAGAAAATACACACGTGAGCAAAATGTGCAGAAATACTTACGTGAAGAACCTTGCACTGTATGCACATTGGCGACTTGTCGGGGGGGGGGGTGGGGGTGGAAAAGTAGGTTTGCATGCAAGCATTATTACAAATGTGAACGCATAGCAAATATACATACTTGAGCAAGTTGCATTCCATATCGTCTTTGATATTATTGTAACAGGATATTGCATCATTGATAGTTTAAGACAAATGTCTAGGCATACTGTCTGGTTTCTGTCACTTTGTCAACGTTGGCAATAATTCAGGATTTACTTTACAGTCAACATTCCGAGGAAACTGTGGTCTTTGTAGTCGTGGTCTACAAAGTGCTTTTCCACATTTTCTGTCCAATCAGGTCTTCTTGGATTCACTATGGACAACGAAGTATTGGGACTCTAATAAACTGGCTACTCCCAGAAATCGTAGTAGTGTTAAGCATGCCGACACGGAGTCTAACTTAACTGATTCAGTCGGCCTCACACAAACGCAAGTCAAAACATGGGCAGATTTGCCGCAAGGCTGAAAAGACCATTTCAGCTGTCTGTTTCAATTAGCTGGGAGTTTTCCTGAGATCGATACGGATGTCTTTAGAAAGGATATGTCTGTGTTGATTGCACAGCAGCAAATATATACTTCAAAATGTTATTTCACCTCCGAAATCGTCTAATAACAAAGTTATTGTGGGCTTTAATGTAGCTTGAATCAGTGACTGGGGTTTTCATAATATTGTTTCATTCGTGGTTAATGAGTCTTCGGATGGGATTTGAATTGCCTGAAACTGATTTAGTAATTATTTTTGTCGTCCTTCTGTGTACTCAGGTTCGCTTTATTTTGAGACCAATAGTGGTGGGCTGCCGATGTTCTATCTTAATTTAACATGAAACCAGAACTATTTCAATAAAAGTAAAAACTTTTCCTTACAATTTCCATACTACAAGTAAAGGTGTTCAGCATGGGGCACTCTGTGATTATGTTACATTATCTAAGATTTGATAAGGTTCAGCATGGGGCACTCTGTGATTATGTTACATTATCTAAGATTTCATAAGGTTCAGCATGATATGGGTCGTCCTTTGCTATATATACGCCACATCAAAAAATTCATGAATCATGCACACACTCCTTGACCATTACATTATCGGCTATTTTGATCATTTTATTATCCTGTAGATTGCATGAACTACATGACGTAGTAACATGACATTTGCAACTTCACTGACTTATTTTTCTGTAATTTGCACGCATCAAATGGCGTATTACTTAGGTCTGCATGAACTACACGTGTGGACACAGTGCACGTGAGATTAATCGTAGATTTATGCTTTGCAGACCGAAGTCATATGGATGGAATGTTGTGTTACACAAGATTCTCGGACATTCTTTCAACACATACTATTGTATATTTCAAAGTCTCTGATGTACTCTAGATCGTGTGGGAAATAACCACAGGCCTACAAACCCGTGGCTAATAAACATCAAGTCGGGCCAGAAAATCTCCACTGGACGACTGGCTTGTAAATTTTCATGGGGCGTGAATATAGAAAATATGTTACTCACACTGGATGTCCTATCATCAAGATCGAATACTCTTGCTACGATTCGACAGTTAGTAGTCTAAACAACATTCACTCACTCACTCATCCACTGTGCGTACCAACCCACAGAACCTGGTTGACACTGCTCAGCGAAGTGAACCTGTGAACCCAGTGAACGAAAAACTGTATAGAAAAGCAGTTCCGACTATAGACAAGGTAAATTTGAAGGAAAAGGACATTTTGACACATTACTCAATATGTAATCAAATTGCCTAGAGGTTTGGCCGTCACCCTGACCATGTTGAAACTTGTGGTTACTGTATTGAGGGCGACCTGGGATGTTTGTAAATTGGGCATTTTTCACCATGTCGAGGAGGTCGCAGCAGAGAGGAGGAAAGAGGGAGTTTACATTAGGCTGAATAAAGTCAATATATATATTGACAGAACTGATGCAATAACATTATTGCTGCACATCTTACACAGAAGTTATGCATATACTTGTTCATGATTCCAGCAATGTTTGAAAAGGGAGGGATTAAAAGTTCGTAGTGTGGGCGAAATGTCCTGATCTTTCGGTTCAGAAAATTTTATTTTTGATGTATTCATTTCAATGAGTCATCAGTCATCGAGTCTCGGTTTGGCAAATTAAAAGTAATGTTTTCTGGCATAAGGACATATGTTTATCCATATCGTGAGTTTTCGAGATAAATATAGATCGTGACATCAAGATGATCAATATACAGGATTTTGAAAAGAGAGACGATAGGTCCAGACGTTCATTACAGATTCCACATAGAAAGATCACAGAACATTCATACCCTGTAGTGGCATGCCCCACTCTCACACGGAGAAAAATATCTAAAGTGGCGAGACCAACTTGATCTTTGAAGTATTTTATCCTGAGTCATCGGGATGAAGAACTCCATCGTACCATTCTTTCTCCCGCCCGTGTTACATGATGACTGTTGACCGCTAAAAAATTATCGTGTAAGTTAGTTACAGTTAGATAGTAAAACAGTTTGTTATAATTAGTTATTTAGTTGGGTAGTTAATTGCCAAAAAACAAGACAGTGTCACGTGTTGCTATTTGTTGTTTCCTGGCAACACATGTCATTGCGCACTGCTGTAATACCTCATACCGACAGAAAGGTGTCCCCGAGTTCCTTAGATTAACTGCAATACGTATCGCCGACACTTACTCATTGACGGTGAACTGATTCACTTGTGAATAGTTCCAACGAGGGATGCATGTCAACGACTGACAGTGAGTGGACTGGTATTGCCCGAGCATCAGTGCGGTGTACCGAATTACGACTTGTAGTGTCAGTCATTATCTTGTCACAACACATTACGATTTGATGACCCGCTCTGACGGTTTTGGAATTACATGGTATTGAAGGTGTACAGAACTGCGAAAACAGTATATTACTGCAACGTTCCATGACGTTATGTTACGGTAATTGTAGTCTGTGCGCAATCCATTTCGTTATTGTCAAAACTTCGTACGTGATACTTGCAGTTACATTTGTTCCTTTGTTGCGAGAATAGTAGTTATTCAAATTCCGTTCTCTGTGGCTCTTATGCAAGCATTCGTGGTCAGAAATTGAAGAAAATGAACTTTGCTTTCTGTTTTCGATAACGCTTATAAATGTAGGTTTGGCTATTCGTGACCACAATTTCTTTTTGCATTCTGTCAATAATATCATACTTATATATGAATACTTTGCATTCGTTGACAACAAATGGGTTCAAATTTGTTTTGCATTGACAGAAATGAACTAGATCGATAACTGTAATTGTACATGTTTGATAAATCATATATTGCTAATACCTTTCTCCATTGATTGTGATGATTACTGTGAGAAAGATGGAACTGTATCAGATCCCATACCATAAGTCTGCTTAAATATTTGAGGAATTCGTCATTGAGTGCCGCGTCAGATCACCCCAGAATATCAGATTGCCTAGTTAAAAAGAAGTGCGCGTGGGTTCTTGAGTCGTTCAGATTTCTAAAACAATTTGGCTTAATTTCTTAACTTTGCATTTCTTTTCTTCACCTCATTCATTCTCATTGTTTTTTGTGGGTTTCTTTTACAAAAGAAAAGTCATGCAGGCCCCTGAAGATGGCGCAGAAAAGGGTGCTAAAAGTATTCTAACAGTATAAGATGTATCTTTGTGAAAGGTTAATTTTAGCTCATTGTAGAAAATACAGAAAGTACAGAAATCAGGAAAAAAACTGCTCTGAATGCTTTAATAACTAGGTTGGTGGATATCACAGTTGCCTTCGCTTCGTAGGTCGATGCTTACGACATCAGTCACTGGATCCGATTATGTAGACACATGTTAGCTGAGATACAAAATCCCATCTTTCGACCTAATATCATACATACATACGTACCTACCTACCTACCTACCTACCTACCTACCTACCTGCATGCACTCTCTCGCCCCCCCCCCCCCCCCTTGTCTTCCTTGCGCCCTTTCTCACACGCACAAAACACACACACACACACACATACACACACACACACACACATACTAATGACTGAGTGATGTGGGTTTCACACCGCTTTTAGCAACATTCCAGCAATATCACGGCGGGGACAGCAGAAAAGGGCATCACATTATGTACCATGAGGGAAATCGAGCCCGGGCCTTCAACGTGATTAGCTAACACCTTAATCACTAGGCTACCAATGTCCCTGCACACGTATTAACCTCTACTGGAGAACATTGAAAATATTGGTGCGAGTAACTAAGTAAAACACTATAGATTCAAAGCGCCATCTCCTGGCTGCTCTATCTGGAGCGTATCCTTTTCGCAGGCCACTTAGTATCGCACATTTCGGTCCTATACAGAACCTAACTCCAAGGAGAACTTGCTATTATGTAATTTAATATGTAGTCAAACGTACCATACTGATTGGCTCTTCCGGCGTACAGGTCAGAAGTTCTGCTCGGTTTGGCAAAATCAAACTTTGCTAATGCTTTGTTAACATAAGGATACATGTTTGTCCATATCGTGGGTTTCCAACATAATTTTAGATTAATACGTTAAGGTAAGAAGGATTCTGAAGAAAGAGAAGAGAGGTCCAGAAATGCTTTTAATGACGTTCATTACAGATTTCATATAGAAATAGCGAAAGATCACAGAACATGCCTTTCAGTGACGTGCCCCCTTTCAGTGCCCTGCTCTCTGATACAGAGAAAAATAGCGAAAGTCTACGCTTACAAAATGACATAGCCACTAGGAAAACTGTACAAGTTAAGCAGACTCATTGTAGGGGGATAATAACATCCTCTCCTTGTTACTTCTACATCAAGGTAATATCACATGTATTACTCCGCGGGGAAGACTGGGACTCATTAAATCTACCTCTCAAGGGATCCTGTCTTCGGCCTTTCGTCCTAGCTATTCATTATAGAACTGTCTTGGCTCTAAAGGATATGATATTCGTCTTTGATACCGCATGTTGACTCGGGAGATTGGCTTAATTAAGGTGCGGCTTGATATGATGGAATGCAAATGAAGCTCACAGTGGCCTGTTATACGTGGCCATGTGCCACAAAATGACTGAGACACGGACACATTGCTGGAATTGATACGACATTCAGACACGCTTATATCTTACACAATTCAGTTTATATGTACATCTCGACATACTTCAGCAACATTTCCAGATTATTCCAGGTAAAACAACATCCAGTCTTCTTAAGGAACGTGTTAAATTTGTTCCATTGTGATACATACATGGTGAGATACTAAAATCGTCAATTAATATAAGTATATGTTACTTCAAAAGCCAACCAGTTGAATGTGTTTCATGACAGGTAATGTGTAAGAACAGGTAATGGCACGTGACACCTTTTGTTGTCATGGATCCCTCAGGTAACGAAATACCGTGCCAGTTTTCCCGTAAAATTGCTTGAAACCATTATGGGGCCTTGGATGTTGATTACTGACTTCAGAGCAAGATTTGTATGACGTTCTGTAAATCGTTGAGACAACCTGAAAAGTAGTGTTATGCTACCACCTAAAGGAGGTGCTGTAGGAAAAGTGTTCGACAGGCAGGGAAAGTTCACTCCTGGACAGTTGAGGCAATGCCTCTTCTCAGATAATCTTGTAGAAAGTCTATCGCGACTCTGAACCTTCCTGCACTGATCTAAAACTGCAGAAGCAGTCCTTTACTTCAAATTCCGGAGGGTAAATCAGTGATTGGAATTATTTGATGATTATTGAACGATTTCATAACATCGACACCTGAGATGCCGGTAGCTTTAACTTACCCTGTTTCACTTATGCCAGTAGGAGCACTAATTATGATTCACGTGAATAAGGAAAGAGCAAGACGTTGAGTGCTATGCTCTGCACAGGGGAAAATATTCTTCTTCCATGGGCAAGTCTACCAATGTCGCATATTGTTTTCTTCGTAAACTTTTGATGACATTTTCAAAACGACCCAGAAGAAGACCCAGATTTGATTCCCAAAATGGGCACAATTTCTGGTGTCCACCCGACATGGTACTGATAGGATGAAGTTATTGATAAAAGCACAGTAAAGCTAAACATACGGACTCTCCTTTGCCTTCATTTTTGACATATTGTACACAACCATGTGAAGACACATATCGAACGGTATCAGTTACCCTGTTTTGTACTAAATGTCTTATTGTTCACGGGATGATTTTTTACATGTGGGAAAGTAATGTATAAAGCTGTAACATCAAGTGTGTTGACAGAATTTAACTGTTTCTGAGATTGTAAAACGTCGCAAATCCCAATTAACAATTTGAAAACAATCCAAAAGATGAAGATCTTGAACTGAAATACTTGAAATGTATAAGCTTATAATTGATAAAACCGGGATATTTTAAGATTGTTATTGTATTAAATTTGAAGAAATATGTAGCAAAAATGCTCATATCGACATTTCAGTTCGTAGGTGCACAATGAAATGAAAACTGTATTTAGATTGCTTCCGTACCTCATTATGCTCAGCTCTTCAGCGTTTGAAGAAGTAAAACATTGACCATGAGATCTGCGTTAGGCCGGTAAATACCAAACAACCTTGTTATTTGCACACACACCCTAAGAGCGTCATAACATAAACTTGTTAGTATCATCCAACATAAGGCCGTAAGGTGAATCTTGTGTTCTGATACACAGATGTTCAAGGGAACGATGTCTCAGTCATTGCAGGTTCTGAGATGAGAGGCCATCATCAGACTCTCATCCCAAATGTCATCACAGGGCTCTCTAACCAAACAATGTGTTCCGCAACAGACATTTCTTTACTGGACGCTGTGATTTGCTGTTATAAATTATCTGCACTTCCTAAATGATAGCGGGAACACCACCAAATGCCATGATTTACTGGTGTCTATGTGAATATCTTCTAAATGACGGATCCATATTTACCAGATCCTTGTTAGACGACTATGAAAGGAGGCACCATTATATCTTTACTGCCTTGCAAGACATATGTGGTTCATGAGGAATTTTCTAAATTTGTCTGTTCATTAGTAACAAACTAGGGGCTAGTTTGAGAAAAAAGCCACCAACACTAGGATTATGTGATTCTAACAACGTTCGCTGAGTTCACTGCATTTATTTTATCATAATAATGTAAATCAATAGAGAGCAGGCATTTTATATCCCTTCACATTTGGCCGGAGAACATTCCCCGTCTTACTCTTCTATTATTTTTTTTAAAACTTCATGCGCTTGCCACATCACTACTTATAAAACAACAAGAAAATAACCATTCTCGATTATTTGGCAAATAATACTCTACTTGACATAAATGTTGGCATGAAAGTAGTGGTCAAAAAGAAGGAAGAAAGTTTTATGGATGTCAGCTTCTTTCTTATGACAGCCGAGAAGCGATGTACACAAGGAAGATTGACTAAGTGAGTTAATAATTCACGTCACATCGGCAGTGTTTCAGCCATATCGTGGCCAGAGTAATTTTGACCTTTTTGAAGAAACAAAAGCAAGATGGTTTTATGGATGCTAACTTCAACGGTTTTTGGAACATAATTTAGAAGTGATTCACAAAAGGAAAAAGCTTTAGGGCTTTTCAAAGTGACACCAAACAAACTCTCAGCCTTATGTGCCTTACTTCTAAATAAAAGACCTGGTTAAAAAATATCAACGTGAAACGAATTTTCTGGAACATCAACACGATGATTGGTGAACGTTAGCAAGAAACGCGGGTTGTTGATGATGATACACTTTTACAAATGTAATACATATATACGTTATATGTATACGGTTACAAATGTTGCATTACTCACAGTCGTGTGAGCGATAAAGTTGAAGTGGTATGGCGGTAATATTTCAAGGGGGCATTTGTTGCCGGCTGAGGCGATTTCTCCCGACAACAAGGGTGATCGTGATCCTGTCATTGACCACTCAACTTGTTACAATATAGACATGTTCGTGCCTCGGTCACATTTCCTGGGGTTGCGTACTAATGGCTGGTTGTAATTCAGGCAAAAGTCACTTCAACAGCGTACAACCCAATGTTCACGAGTAAGAGCCTGTCTGTTGCTAACTGGCCCTATTTTCACACGAAACCGCGAAAAATCAATCGCTCGGCTTCAAATCGATTGGCAGTCGTTTAAAAGCATATTATCCCCGTTGGGACCAGTTGATAAGGAATATTAGGGATGCTAATGTTACGCAGAATGTTAAGAGTTAGTAAGTTTAGCTTTACCCCGCTTTTAGCAGTAAATATTACGGTGGAGGACGCCGGAATAGGGCTTCACACATTGCACCCATGCGGGGAATCAAACACGGCCCGACAAGCAAACGCTTTATCTACTAGGCTACACCACCGCCCCTGTTTTCGCTTTTTATTAGCAATGAAAATATTAGGTAAATAGATTCATTTTCGTATGAACTTGCGCAAATGAAGACACTGTCCTCGTGCGAAGTATTCCTCTTCAATGCAGCATGTTTTAAACATGTTGTACCGGGTGGTTTTTCTTCTTCAGCTACCATGTACAACTGGCAAAACATCCTAAAGACATTAATAACGACGACGAGCCAGGGTGGCGTTTTTGAGACGTTATGAAAACACCAAACCTTTCAACACGAATTACTAATAGTTGTCGTGTGAGCAAGTGACGCCATGCGTACATGCCATTTACGATGAAAAGCTCACATTTGACATCCATTCATTTGACAAATTGCCAATCTTTTCATTAGATGTTCCCGGAAGAAGTGGAAGAAAAACGGAATTTTCTCATTAATGCTTATTTCTGCTACCCTTGTATGAATTCTCCTCTGGTACACAAGAATGCAAACATTTGTTGCTAAGATCTTGAGGGGAACAGAATGGGAATGACTGCTAGCGGTCTCTGCTGAACTGAGGTTATAACAACAACACCAGACCATGAAGTCTCTGACAACGTCCGTCATGTTTTCATTTTAGTACCGAAATGATGTTTGCAACGAATATCTTTACAAGTTCCCACAAAAGACAAGTGTAGTAGCGAAGAGAAATAGCTATCACCTGAATAAACATATGCACCAACTTGGTATTTTTTAAAAAAAGACAAAATATAAATGTAAGGAATCCAAACAGAATTAGTATTTAAAAGGTTCAATTTATCTAGAAGAGCCAATAAAATGACGGGGGGTGGGGGTTTAGGCATCGAGTCACTGACACCCTATTTCAAACCGACTATCCCAGCTGTTTGAATCGGATGAAAAGAAAAACACCTACTCTGGAATGTAAACTCAAATCAATGAGTATTACTTCTTGAGGAGCATTGATTTACCAGGGATTGAGCAAAGACAAATCGGCACCAGCTCAGTTTTAAACTATTAAGAAAAGTAAAACTTTAAAATGAGTTTGTTCTGCGCTCGATACGTGTTAATGGTCATGTCTACCTCGTGTGTAAATGTCCTACCACCCAATTCTACATAAAAGTCATCAAAACGGAAGTCCAGCAGTTCATATGCTTACTATAACTTTTGACAAATTGTCCTGGACATCTGAAGAGAGACATGTAACTGAATCTGTGGACACAATGTTTTGTACCAAAATCTAGGACAACGGAAACGTACGAGAGAAATGATTTCCGTGCTATCTCCCGTATTCCTACCCATGTGTCTACTTTTAAGGTTAACACAATATTGATATCAGCCATTGCATTTATATACGTCTATCGTTTACACACAAGGATTTTCTCAACTAAAAAACAATCCTTACTCGTGAATTCTGAGGCGGCAAAGAGAACAATACACATACCTCTCCGCTTATATTCGACAAATCACAGTAGGTAAAGGACAACAATTGTACTTTCACCAATTTTCCTCACAGGTAATATTCAGTCACATCAAGATAAGCCCCCTTGATATATACTCATTTATCAGTTCAGACAATAGCAAGAGACATTTCAACAGGCATTTAAGAGCCATGTTGGTAGCTATTGTACCAACCAATGTACAGGAACATGTAATTGTGGACTTATTTGAGCATGCTCATTCCTCTTGTTTGTTCACTGAAAAGATGTCAGTGGGTAAAGTGTTATTTCCTTTCAAACATCTACATCAATGATAATCTCACATCCGGTTCTGTGTGGGGTTCTGATTTGTTAACCAACGAAAAGTTAAGACTTTCAAATATTTCCCACTGTCAGCTGTCCTTGTCCTCGATCACTGTCCACTCCTCTGTAAGGTTCTTAAACCTGAAGCAATATTCAGTGTGATATTCTGACATGAAATTCAAATTCTCAAAAAAAACGAACCAGGCTGAATATTGCTTAACGTACTACATAGGTAGTTTTCCAGCTTTTAGTGGCGATTTAGAAAGGGAAAAAGTTGATATGACTAAAGTATGTTGTCCATAGTCATACTGCATGCCGCGTGTCAGCTTTTGTCACACAAGAAGAATCGATGGTATATGTGACATCTACCATTAGTGTCAAATATAACCACACATTTACCGTGGGTGTGTTTTTTCAGGCTCAAGCGAGACGTCTTACTTCTTTCATTCATGTTTTGCTTAATTTGTAAGGTGATTTGAAAGTATTTATGTCAGAACTTCTATTTGTGTTCGAATCCAGGATGACATGCAGTGTCAAGTTAAGACGGGAAATATACTACATGTGAAAAACATATAATATTTAATGTGAGCATGTTGTCAGCATCAGGAATGTCATCTTTCGTCCCACTGGAAGAATTGTTTCTCAGCGGACTGTGTGGTCTCTCTCATCGTTGAACAAAGGAACAGATATGTTATCTAACCCACACGAGACATCACCTAATATGTCTTTCATCAAACTGTGCCAAGTGTGAAGGGAAGCTTCTCACATGGCATGGTCGTCGGCATAAATTTAATCTTGCTTAGACCGAACCAAATATTTGGTTAGCTGATACTGTGGCCTTTGTAATTCAACCACTGAACCAGTAAGTGAGTAAGTGTACAACTTGTCACATGCGTATATCATATCATTATATAACTATGTCTCAAATACATCGACAAGTCGAATTTGTTAGTTGGTTTGACACATCAGGATTTGACTGTACGTATATTATAATCAAACAACAGCTCGACATTTTTGCTTCAAAAACACTTCTCTGTGGTGCAGACCAACAAAGTGACAACATTAAGCAGCACGTACCACACAATGTTTTGTGAACTCTTAATTTTGTCAATGTAACTTGAGTACTATAACAATTTAATATCATACCTTTGGCAATAATAGTATAACATACTCCAAACTTGTCACAATAGTTTCTCAGGTATATCCTGGTCAACACAGATGATGACACATTACCGACGTATGACCATTTTCTCTTTAAAGCAATGTGCTTGAAATACCTTGGTCTTACTCCTTTCATTCATAAATGTGTAAGGTGGCCTTTACGAAAACATGTCATAACGTCTATTTGTGTTCGAATCCAGGAGGAAATGCAGCGTCAAGTTAAAACGGTAAATATACAACATGTGAAAACAATGTAATATTTAATGTGGGCATGTTGTCAGTATCAGTAGTTTCATCTTTCCTCCCGTTGGAACATATGTTTCTCAGCGGACTTCGTGTTCTCTCTCATCATTGCGCAGTGGAGCAGATATTTTCTCTTACCCCCGCGAGACATCACGTATTATCTTCCCTCACACACAACTGTCGCTTTCTGAAACGGGCAAAGTGCCGGTTTTTTGTGAACTGTATTTTATCAATGAAACCTGAGTACTATAACAGCACAACGCCTGTGGTTATAACAGTACAATCTACTTGTCACAAACGTTTCACAGGTATATCCTGGTCAACACAGATGATGTGACATTACCAATGTATGGCCTATTCCTCTTTTAAGCACAAACACACACACGTACACACGTACACACACACACACACACACACACACACTCACTCACTCATTCCAAAGCAAAATGACTGAAAAAGAAACACGAGATTACAAACCATTTCTGTCTCAACTATCTTCTACAATCGTGACAGCATTTTTAAAATTCTTTCACGATGACAAGCCTAAAAGTCGCTTTAGGAAACGATAGCAAAACATCAAAACTTTCAGCATTAAAATACTGCTAAGAAGTCCTCGTGTGAGCAATTGATGTCCTTCAACATGTCATGAAAAGCTCAAATTTGACATCTATTAATCTGACAAATTTCAATCTTTTCACTGGACATTTCTGAAGAAGCAGAACGATGATTGAATTTTCTCCTTATTCAAACTACCCTTTCGTGAATATTTCTGTAGTGGACAAAGTCGCGGATCCATGCTGCAATCTCCATAATGGGCCCGGGACAAAATTGAAATAGTATGCGTTATGACAGAACCGGGGATTGTACCATTCATGAACGCTTTTCTCAGGCTATGGTTCTAAGGTTAGTTTTGGGGTCCACACTTTTTCCTTCCAAATAACGACCTAATATTTGCATAAAAATGTTAACTTCTACAATAGAGATGCAGGGAGCAAAGAAGGAAAATGTGACAAGAATGTGTCCAACTATGCCCTCATATTTATTGATAGATCTGGATTTTATTGATTGACCCTGAAATGGTGTATTTTATTATGATATCAACCAGCGTAACGTACCTTCCAAGTTAAAAACAGATGAAGGTCTCTAAATAATGCATATTGTACATATCATTATGCAACTATCATGAATATTATCAGTGACACTGTCTTGATTAACATATACCTTCGTTAGAGCTATTATTGGGATAATCACATTCAATGTTGGTACAATTAGTTATTACAGAGGCACCACATGTTTATATCATATATGCTGGCAAACTGAAAAAACTATGGGTCACCATTGAATGTATTCCTTTTTGTTTTGGGTGTTTAGCGAAACATATCATCAACCTTCTGGAATCATGCAAAACTGAACTGTTCACAAGGGACTTGAAATTGAACGTTCAGAAGGGCGCTCAATAAATGCAGGTTTGCATTTCGTCTCAAAATATGTGAGTTAAATAAAGCCGAAGTCAATGAAACATTCATGACTGCTCGGAGGGTTAAATTGTTCCAACTGAGGCACCAAACAAAATAACCCTCAATATATTGCGCAACGTAAAATCCTTCAGATCACATGAGTAGATGAGGCTAAGAAATGACATCACATGGACCAGTTAGATCAATAAATGGGGGTTTATCTTGTCTCCTGCCTTGTTAGGCGCCCAAAAGATCAAATTAACCAATTTAAATTCAGCTGCGGGGAAGCTGAGTTGTTGGTTCGTGGATTGATGTCTTAAAGTTTGTTGGGAAACTTAAGTTCTTGAAAGCAATTTGTTATCTTTTTGCTGCACCCTGATACACATGTCGAACTTCAATTTCGCCTTTGATGGTGTTCTTACACACTAATGCTAGACCAAACCAATTTGGAGTTATCCAGCGTACAGAAATGAGCATTTTGTGTGTTTCTTAGAACATGATTTCTTGCAGAAACTGTTGTAATTTGGTTCCTGGTGGGTTTTTGGTGTTACAAGAACGTGATTCATTCTGATGATGAATGAACACAATGGTCATAAAATACACTGACTAGTGTTTTCTAGACGATTTGGTGCATTTATGCACTTTTTGTACCCTTTGAACACTTGAATAACATTCCGGTAAAGAAATATTTTCACAAAGCAGTTGCTTTCTCCGTGTTGACATTCTCAAAGTTAATAGGTTATATGCTTGGTATTTTCCAAACAAAGGAATACCCTTTCAAGAAACGTCTGCGGTATATCAGGATGCATATATGTGCCAGGAACACTCAGTTGGTGCTTTTGTATCATCGAAAAATATAATCTTAGTCTTGTTTCACTTTATTCGACTGTTCCACAATACACACGTTCGGTGGTAAGCGCGCTGTGTAACACCTTACCGTCGTTAAAGTATTTATTTTTTCTGACATCTAAAAAACATAAATTAGGCAGCAATGTCTTTCAGTGTCTATAATTGAAGTGGTCGATATGGATGTCTTGACGGAGCAGCACAGTAGGGCCAATCGGGTGTTTGAGAGAGGGCACAAATAGTTACACATCTTTCTCCACATCCACAAGCAATCTCCGCTGAATTGACCGTACAATCACGACTGTATCATGAATTTTGTGATCTCACGAACATTTTACATGAACATGGCAACTTTTTTGCATGGCTTAAGTGTTGATATAACCGCCAAGGTATTATTGGTTTTAATGAAAACAATATTTATATCAACGGAATATATGACAAGAACCCTGTTTCGTGAAACATATGTCATCGGTAGCTACTAACATAAGTCCACTCTACATGACAAAGTGGCATCGAGATATATCGACTCCATGGCACATTTTCATGGGACGTCATGCCGCCATACATAACTAAACCCAAGCGGGCTTTTGTTGAGGTTTTCCATAGTCCGGCGATGGTTTTAAGTTTGTGTTCTTCGTTGTTCCCCTGGAACTAGAAATATTGGGAAAGTGAACATGGAATTCCACGGCGTCTATATTCAAAATACCCCACGTGTGTCTCAAACAACTGAACACACAATTCCAGTATCAGGTTAAACATAGACGCCAAAACGTTTTCCATTCTGGTCGACTGAGGTTGTCTTGTTGTTCCAAACAATAAATGATAAGGTAGCTATTTGTGTACAGCAATTTGACTCTTGTATAATCTAAATCATACCTTAAAACGTTGAGTCCTTACTCTGTCATATTTCTGTCTTCATAACGAATGGCTGCAGTAATATCGATGGAAGAATACACTGTCTCACTTGGATTGTCAAGTGTCAAACTCTAATCCCAAATTAGGGGGAATAACTGACATTTCATATTGATTCAAGAGACGATCCTGAATTCATTAAAAGTTATACAAAAATCAAGAATGTATGCACCTGATGGAAAACATTTCATATGATCTTTAAATATTTATTTCGATGGAGTATTATATCACTGGATGCATGGATTTGCCAAGAGTTTTACAAAAGACATAACCCCATTACAAGAATCTGAAAGAATATTATGGAGTTAAGAATGTGATCATCAACTAAGAAAACAACTCTTTTAAAGTGTTTTAAAGTTTCCAACTAAATAACAGGCATGATGCAGTCCCTTCACTTTTTACTGTTGAAACCAGTGGCCGAGCAAGATGCCTACGTTCATGAATTGTCGATGCGCTGTTATCGCATTTCTAAGACTGTCAGTACTGCACCCATGCGAATTGATTTCAGATGAGCAGTAAAGCTCACCATCTGGGCCTTTCCCCATATCTCACACCATGATTCTGACTTAAAACGAACGGTTCATCTTATTTTCAGTCAAGTGTCGCCATGACTGTCACTTTTGATAGCCCGCTGTTAACGTGCGCTTAAACATGCCATTATACATTTAACGATATTATACAATTTTGATCACTCAATTAATTCAAGACGGGCTTCTCGACATTCAATTCAGCTGTCCACAATCCCTTGATTGAGCACAAATAGCAGTAAAACTAAATAATTTTACACCGTTTAGAGTGAGTGCTTTTCCAAGTTTTGTCTCCCATCAGGTCTTCTAGGATTCATCATGGACAACGCAGTATTGGGATTCCATTAAACAGGCGACTCCCAGAAATCGTTAGTAGTGTTAAGCATGCCGACACGGAGTCTAACTTAACTGATTCAGTCGGCCTCATATAGACGCAAACCAAAACATGGGCAGAGTTGCCGTAGGGCTGAAAAGACCATTTCAGCTGTCTGTTTCAATTAGCTGGGAGATTTCCTGAGATCGATACGGGTGTCTTTAGACAGGATACGTCTGTGTCGATTGCGCTGTAGCAAATATACTCTTCAAAATGTTATTCCACATCTGAAATCCGCGAATAACAAAGTTGTAAGCTATAATGTAGCTTGATTCAGTGACTGGGCTTTTCATCACATTGCTCTCAGCGGTTGATGTATTTTCGGTCGGTGACTATAGACGTTTTGTCTACACTTGTTTGAGGCATTGAGACCACATCTGGTGATCTGCAGAAATTTGTCTTTGTTTTAACATGAAGTACTATATTGTCCTTGTTCTCACAATGTTTAAAAACACAAAAGGTACATTATAGATTGCTCTGTGTATGTTTATTTCCCAAGTTCATATAAGACATGGTAACTCCAATACAGAGCTGTCTCAGTTGTACGGCGGTGTTCATCATACAGAGCTATGTGTATACCAAATCTACCGTTTTAAAATGGTTCGACCATTTGCGTCTAAATGTCCTAAACATGAATGCCATGATTCATATACAGACCCTGTAACTATTTCATTATTCTCTAGTGTGCACATGTCGTGATATTCTGTAGTTGAACTTACACAACGTGTGGTAATGTCTTTTAGTGAGTAATACTGTATGGCTTATTATCATGTAGTTTCCTTGCATTGTATGATGTATCGTCATGTAGTGTGAATGCACTACATGACGTATTATCGTGCAGTTTGCGCTCGCCAAATGGTGTATTGCTCAGTATTCTGCCTGTATCATGGTATGGTCTATCTTAATGTCAGTTTTTGGATTGTCTGGTCTATGTTACTTGACGACCGACATACACAGAGTATGGCGGCGTGGGGTGTCACACAACATCATCGTTCATTCCTTCAAATGCACAACGAGTACCATCCTCTATTTCCCACACTCTGGTGTACTATCATCAAGTTCAAACACACATGCTACGATTCAACAGTTAGTAGCCTAAAACGGCATTAACTCCCTCCCTCACTCATCCACCAGGTCCCCAGCGTACCGACACATCCAGCTGGGTTGACAATGCTGAGTGAAGGGATCGTGTGAACTCAGCGGACGAGAAACTGTATAGGAAGGCAGTTCCGACTTTAGACAAGCTAATTTTGAAGGAAAAGACAGTGTGACACATTAATCAATATGTAATCAAATTGCCTAGAGGTTTGGCCATCACCCTGACCATGTTGAAACTTGTGGTTACCGTATTGAGCGGGACCTGGGGTGTTTGTAAATTGGGCATTTTTCACCATGACGAGGAGGTCGCAGCAGATAGGAGGAAAGAAGAAGTTTAGACAGAGCTGAATGAAGTCAATATACATATTAACAGGACTGATACAATAATATTATTGTTGAACGTCTTACATGGCATAGTTTTGTCTATTTGTGTTTACGTATGAATGGCAACAAGTTTGGAATGGGGAGGGATTAAAGTTCATAGTGTGGGGCGGAATGTCCAGATCTTTCGGGTCAGAAAATTTTATGTTTGATGCATATTCATTTTAATGAGTCATCAGTCATCGGATCTCGGTTTGGCCACATCAAACGTAATGTTTCGCTAACATAGGGACATATGTTTATCCATATCGTTTCGAGATAAATCGGGATCATGACGTCAAGGTGTGCGACAAACAAGATTCTGAAAAGAGAGACGATAAGTCCAGACGTTCATTACAGATTCTATATAGAAATAGCGAGAGATCACAGAACATGCATGCCCTGGAGTGACTTGCCCCACTCTCATTTAGAGAGAAGTGGCATACAAACCTGATGTTTGATGTATTCATTTCATCCTGAGTCATCGGGATCAAGAAATACCATCGTACCATTCTTTCTCCCGCCCGTGCTACATATTGAGTGTTGACCGCTAATAATTTGCCGTGTTATTGTGTTATAGTTAGTAAAATGGATTGCTTAATCAGTTATTAAATTGGTTTGGTAGTTAGATAGTTGCCGACCAAAGAGACAGTGTCACCTGTGGTGCTTTGTATTGGTTCCATGCAATACACGTCATTGCGCACTGATTTAATACCTCATACCGACAGAAAGGTGTCCTTTGATCAAGTACTTATTATTTTCTGTAATACTCTAGCCGACACTGACTCATCGACGAGGAGCTGATTCACTTGTGAATAGTTCCAACGAGGGACGCATGTCGACGACAGACAATGAGAAGATTGGTATTGCCCGAGCATCAGTGCGGTGTACCGAATTACAGCTTGTAGTGCCAGTCATTATCTTGTCACAACACATTACGATTCGATGACTCGCTCTGACAGTTTTGGAATTATGTTGTATTGAGGTTGTACAGAACTGCGAAAACAGTACATTATTGCAACGTTCCATGACGTTATGTGACGGTAATTGTACTTTTTGCGTTATTGTCAAACGTTTTACCAATAACTCAACCACTTTGTATATCCAAAACCCTCATGCGTATTTCATTATGCTGTATATTCTCATGTTGAGAAGAATGCGTACGTGACACTTCCACAATTATGTTTGTCCATTGGTTGGGAGAATAGTAGTTATTCAAATTCACTACGGTTTTTCATGCAAGCATGCTTGGTCATAAATTAAAGAAAATGAACGTTCTGTCCACGATAATGCTTATAAATGTAGCTTTGGCTATAGCTATTCACCATGACAACAGTTGTTTTGCAGTCTCTAATATAATTCGTATACATGGATACTTGACAAGCATTGGTAACAAATGAGTTATTTTGCCATTGACAAAGATGAACTAGATCGATAACTGTAATTGTACATGAACAACAATCATATATTGCAAATACCCTTCTCCAATGATAGTAAAGATTATTGTGAGAAAGACTGCAAAATGAGAAGTCATATCAAATCTCAGATATTTTATTCCCATATCATAATACTACATTAGGATGTGAGAAAATCGTCATTGAGTGCTTCGGCAGATGGCCCCCAGAATGACATCAGACTACCCAGTCCACAAGAAGTGTGCGTAGGTTCCTTAGTCGATCAGATATCTGGCTTCATTTCCCTACTTTGCACTTTTTCCCTTCACCCCATCGATTCGAAATGTTTTATTTTTACAAATGAAAAGTCACGCAGGACCGTGAAGATGCCACAGAGCCCTGAAATAGGGTGTGTGAAATATTCTCAACATTATGAAATGTGTTTTTGGTAGTTGAGGTTTTCATAGCACATTGTAGAAAGTATAGAAACTGGAAAAAGTGCTCTGAATGCGTTTGGTGGATATCACAATTGCGTTCGTAGGCAGATGCTCACGACATCAATCACTGGATCCGATTATGTAGACACATAATTTTAGCTAAATTCAAAAACCAATCTTTCGACCTATTATCATACATACATGCATGCATGCATATATACATATATACATACACATACATACATACAGACATACACACACACACATACATACACACACACACATACATACATACACACACACATACATACATACATACATACACATACATACATACAGACATACATACAGACATACATACATACATACATACACACACACACATACATACATACATACATACATACATACATACATACATACATACATACATACATACATACATACATACATACATACATACATACATACATGCATACACGTGGCTAACACAAGGATACATGTTTGTCCATACATTGAGTTTTCGACATAAGTATAGATCAATAAGAGAGAAGAGAAGAGAGGTCCAGAAATGCTTTTAATGACGTTCGTTACAGATTTCATATAGAAATAGCGAAAGATCACAGATCATGTATGCCCTGTAGTGACATGTCCTACTCTCTGATACAGAGAAAAATAGCGAAAGTGTACGCTTACAAAATAGCATAGCTACTAGGAAAACGATACAGGTTAACTAGACTCAGTGTGGGGCGTAATGACTTCCTGTCCTCGTTACTCCTGCATCAAGGTAATATCACATGTATTACTCCGCGGGGAAGATTGGGACTCATTAAATCTACCTCTCAAGGGATCGTGTCTTGGACCGTTCGTCTTATTTATTCATTATAGAACTGTCTTGGGTCTAAAATATATGATCTTCGTCTTTGTCAGTGGTTGCTGACGTGGGAGATTGACTTAATTAAGGTGCTGCTTGATATGGTGGAATGAAAATGAGGCTCACAGTGGCCTGTTATTTGCGGTCATGTCCCACAAATTGACCGAGACACGCACACATTGCTTGGATTGATACTTGAGAGAATACGACATTTAGACACATACGCGCTGATATGAAATGTATATGTACATCTCGACATACTTCACCACCATTTCCAGAATACCCCATGTCAAACAGGATCTTTGCTGAAGGAACGTATTAATTTTGTTTCATTGTGATACACACATGGTGAGATGCTAAAATGAAAGTGTTTCATGAGGTAATGAAGCCTGCATGTTCTCTGGATCTGATACATATCAGGGTTCCCGTTGAATTTCAGATATCGATGGAAATGCAGACATGTTAATAAACCAGATACTATCGTTTCCTCATCTATAACAGATTCTTATTAAACGTAGATAAGATTCCGGCAGAATCATTATTTGTTTGTTTGTTGTTTAAGGCCACGCCGAGCAATATTCCAGCTATATGGTAGCGGTCTACAAATGGTTTTTTAGATCTGAATCAAGGTCATGAGCATTGATCTGAGCATTTCGTATATGGTGACACCAAGTCTGCAAGTGAGACCACCCCATTCAGTTAGTCTTCTTTTACGTCATCGGTTGATGAAGACCAATTTTAACCCAAATCATAGCGTAACAGAGACGATAACAGGTGGTCGTATAGAGGTGAGAATATCCGGTAGTACCTGTGTCAACAGGCATCAACACATGCAGTAGTGTATCAACTGGTCACCTGAAAATATGGACTGGACAGGTGCGGTACGCGTAGGAGCAGGTAATTGCATTTGACATCTTTTGATGTCATGGAAGCGTCAGGTAACGAAATGTCCCCCCAATGTTCCCCATAAAATTGTTTGAAACTATCACGGGGCCTTGAATGTTGGTTACTGACTTCAGACCAAACTTTGTATGAAGTTCTGAAAATCTCGTTAAGACTACCTCATAACAGTGTTATGTTAAAACCCGAGGGAGGTGCTGCAGGAATTGTGTTCGACAGGCAGGGAAGGTTGACTACTGGACAGTTGATGCAATGCCTCTTGTCAGACAACCTTGTAGAGAGGCTTTTGTCTCTTTGAATCTTCATGTATTGAGCAAAATATGCAGCAGCAGTCCTTTATTTCAAATTCAGGGGTTAGGGTTATTTGATGGATATTAAATAATATAATAACATCGACACCTAAGTTGCAGGTAGCTTTAGTTTACCTCGTTGTAATTATCCCAACTGTAACAATAATTCTGATCCATGTGCAAAAGGAAACATATCCACAAGATTTTGAGCACAGCTGGTGCTATGCTCAGGGGAATACATTATTTTACGATGATGCATCAAGAATGACGTTTTTCATGTGGGAAAGTCGTGTACAATGTTAGGTAACGTGAACAGAAGTACTTGAAATATATAAGTTTATGACTGATAACACTGAAACGTTTTAAAACTGCTATTTCATCGTTTATGCAGTAAAAAGTGGACAGACAGTAAACATCATGTTCTCGACATGATTTGGTAGATGCGCAATGAAACTATTTTTTTGGATTTTTATCAACGCCTGAAGACGTAACACACTGAGTGTCAGATTCGACGTTGCCTTAGGCTTACAAATACCAAACAGTCTTGTTATTTCCAAACGCATCCCAAGAGCATCATAACATAAGCTTGTTAGTATCATCCGACATTAGGCCGTAAGGTGAATCTTTCGTTCCGCTGCAGAAATGCTCAAGGGAACGATGTCTCGGTCATTGCAGCTTCTGAGATGAGGGCAACAGGTCCTGATGAGAGGCTATCGTCAGAGTCCCATCCCAAATGTCATCACAGGGCTCTCTAACCAAACAATGTGTTCCGCAAACGACATGTCTTTATTAGAGGCTGTGATTTACTGGGAGACATTATGTGCACTTCCTAATTGGTTTCACGGAGAACACCGCCAAATGTCATGATACCGTTGTTTATTTGAATATCTTGTAAATGACGTATTCATATTTAGCAGATCCTTGTTAGACGACTGTACAAGGAGGTACCACCATATTTATATCGTCTTGCAAGTCATATGTGTTACATCAGCGATTTTCTAAATTTGTCTTGTGCATTAGTGTCAATTTAGGGGCTAGTTTGAAAATTATGCCACCAAGACTATGATTATATGGTTCTAGCAACGTTCGCTTAGCTGACTGCATTGAGTTTACCATAATAATGTAAATCAGTAGAGAGAAGGCACATCCCTTCATATTTAGCCAGAGAACATTCCCTGTCTTACACATGTACTTTTCAAACTTCATGCGCTTGCCACATCACTACTTATAAAACAACAAGAAAATAACCATTCCTGATTATCGTAAAAACTGTCAATTAGCTCACTGGATTGATTTTTATCAAGTTAATGAACATCAATACAAAGAAGGTACATTCCTTCACTTTTTTCCGAGAACACGGAAGCTGAGATGTCTTATTCATGTGTTTGGCACACCAGAAACTATTGAACTTTCAAAAACCGTAACCCCGATTATCTCGATTATCTGACTGAACATATTCTATTTGACGTAAATTTGAAAAGCATAACAGTGTGGAAAAATAGGGAAGATTGATTTATAGGTGTCAGCGTCTTTATTATGAGGAACACAGTTTAGAATTGATACACAAAAGTAAGAAAGTGTTATTGATTTCACAATTGACATCCACAAAATTCTCTTCCTTATGTGTAATATTTGCAAATGCTATATGAAAAAATATATGATCGTGAAACAACACATTTTCAGTATCGCATAATGATTGGTAAACCTTTGCACGAAACGCGTGTTGTCGATGAAGAAAGACTTGAAAATAGGGAATATTTCAATCTTCCGGGATAACCCGCTGCAAGCGTGGTTTATCCAGCACAAATCTGTCAGATAATATCAAAGGTTACAAATGTTGCATTACTCACAGTCGTGTGAGCAATGAAACACAAGTGAAATGACGATAATGTTTCTAAGGAGCATTCGTTGCTGGCTGAGGCGATTTTCCCCTACTACAGGGATGATCGTGATCCTGTCACTGACCACTCAACTTGTTACAGTATAGACATGTTCGTGCCTCGGTCACATTTCCTCAGGAGGCGCACTAATGGCTGGTTGTAAATCAGGCGAAAGTCACTTCAGCAGCCTGCTACCCAATATTCTCGTGTAAGAGCCTGTCTGTAACTAATTGGCCCTACTTTCTCAAGGAACCGCGAAAAATCAATCGCCTGGCTTGAAATCGATTATCGATCGTTTAAAGAGCATATTATCCCAGTTGGGACTCGTTGATAAGGAAAATTAGGGAGTAAAATCTGATGTAGAATATTAAGAGTAAGTGAGTTTAGTTTTAGCCTTTTATCAATAAATAAACATTACGGTGGGTGACATAGGAAATGGGCTTCACACATTGTACCCGTGTTGGGAATGCATCAATTTACGTTTAGAATTTGACTAGAATGCATGATATGATACACGCGTGCAGGAAAAATGCCATGATTAACAGCAGAAGAGAGAGGGAGCAGATGCTGTCGACATGCAATACTGTTGCCAATGCCCTCGTATTCCACCGTATCAATGTTCAGCGTTTCAGACAGACCGGGGTCACCGTAGACAGACCAAGAAGTGGACGTCCACGCATGAGAACGTCAGCTGAAGTTAGGAACCACCATCACTAATTAAGGATGGAAGGTAAAGTGTCTTTTGGCATTTAGTGCGCTTCATACTGTATTGGACTTGAACCGAACAGTGAAAAGTGAAATATATTTTTGCTTAACTCAAGATGCGGAGTATTCAGAAACGCTATTCAGAAACTACACAAACCAGTGATTGATACGATAACAGATCATGTACTTATGAAAAAGTAAAGATAACATGTGTTCGTGATAAGGTGAGCATATCCTGCTCCACCGATAGAATCCATCATTAACACACGCAGCCTAGTCAACTTTCACCTGAAAACAATGTACCAAAGTTATACTGAGCAGGTACGCCATGTATGTCTGCCATGAAATAAGTCCCTGTAACGAACTATCAATAAATCAATTAACCAACCATTTTCGAATATATTTATATCAACATAGGCACGCATGTTTTGTAGTCCTTGTCCTCCAAGGGGCTATGGTTTAATGGATCGCCTCGCCGGCATGTTTGTGTGTAACGTGAAAAGAAGAACATTATGTAAAGAATACATTAGCACAAACAGATCTTTGGAATGTCAAATGGCGTATGAAAGTTTATTATGTAAACAAAATCCATATTTTATACTAAAACATTAACTAAGTGGAGTGTGATCGTTATCATGGAGAGTAAAGTGAACTTTCCGGCACATTCACCGTTCACGTGTTAATTTGTACCTGCTACAAGAAGAACGAGAATAGAATTTAAGCTTCTGTTTTATTGGCGTTCGGATATCGTTCAACAATGGCTTTACGCTCTCTTGAAAATAGGCATTAGAAAGGAGACACCCTTGCTGTTTCTTATAAAGAACCACACATAACGGAAAAGTTCAGGGTGACATAACCAAATTAGCCACAAGACTGTTTGAACAGGAATGGCTTCAAGTTCCAGACAGTCAGCTTTCCCTTTATGTTGAGCTAAAACCTTCGGTGTGAACATATTACAAGTTTTGGGGTGTTGTCGAGCACTATCTGTCTACGGAGATTGACCATTGCTGAAAAGTTTATTGGAATTACCACAGCACGCCGAGCGTGTTGATATTAACCGTTCCGTTTTTGACGAAAAATCACCATGACTAAAGCATTATGTATTATCCCCAGGGAATTGAGACTGATAATTGTGCCGTTTGAAACTGACATCCAATTGAGGCCAGAAACGGAACGCCTTTGGTGGTATGGATATTGGCGCTATATAAAAAAAAATAATAAATTATAAATTATTATATAGCTAAAAATAATAAACATCACGCAAATTCATTATTACGATCTCACTCCAATTCATTATTACGATCTCTCCCCATTGCCTTTCAGGTGAACAGCTGATGTGCCTTGGCATGTGTTTATGACGACACCACCATTTGGGCAGGATACACTTTGCAAATATCATTCTTTGAAAACTATTTGTCTTGATATATGGTGGACAACAATGGACAATAGCGATTTCATATCAACGTGAATGAATTTTGATCCCTTCTAGATCTATTTCTTGCGTTGAAAAGACTGAATCAATAATTCTGTATTCATCAAGCTAAGATGTTGTGGTGTGTTATGTTTCCAAATTATATATTAAAAAATTAATACAAAATTATTAAAATTAAAAACCCAGAGGTCCAATCCCATATAACAAATATTCATAAATATACAAATATGAACGTTGTACTCACGCTCCCTTAGTTTAAGTTTCATGTCAATTTTCAATCTACATTACAAGGAAGGAAGACAGAACAGAGGCAAAAGGATTGCATCATGAACATTACGTTTCTGAAGTGATGTTTGTAAACTGCTACGCGTATGGGGTATGTGGTGTCAGAAATAAGCAATGGCAGGTAAATTGTTAAAGAAGACGTTATACAAGTACGTATTGCGAATTGCACCAGACATAATTCTGTCACTGAAATTTTACCCACAAGGCCAACTGAGGTCTCACCCAGAGGCCAACATAATCTCCATCTTTCAACAGGAATATTTTTTCTGTGTACATATCCAATCATTTTTTCATTTAAATGCTTGAAATATGATTATGCTTTGTGATGGGACGATACAAACTGACACTAAAATGAAAATTATTTGGACTTGTGGTGAACTTCTCAAATTAAAAGTATCGAAAATGTGTCATCGCGTCATTTTTCATCGTATTAAATTGATCTCGATAATATAATGCCGTCATATATATCCTCAATATATATGCTCGTACTGTTACCGTATACGAGTTTTCTGTTATGTCGAGTTAATAAGTTTGGTAGTGATTGACAGTTGTGTCGTTTCAAACTACATGGGTTGGTTTCTGGTCGGTCGTGAACATAGATCTTCCTGACTATGCAATAGCTGTCAATGATTAGTCAACTGTTTCACCTTTAGTGTGATATTTATCACTATAACCGTTCAGCTTTACAGAACAATCCGTTTTCTGAAAGGAATGTTGCACCTTGTAAACGGTGTACGAATTTTAACTGAAAACGTAGCTTTACAATGAAAAAGGAATTCTTGGCAACCCAGCAACGACAACCCATTTACTGATTTGGTTGAAACCGAAGTTCATTCTAATTTGCTGTTTAACGCCACACTCAACAATCTTCCATCCATTTGAAGGTGGTCAGCAGCATGAGCACTGATGTACACAACTTGAATATGATGTCATGTGGCATTCAAGTTAGCGAGCCTGACCACCCGATCCTGTTTGTCGCCTTTTATGACAAACATGGGTTGCTGAAAACCAATTCTAACCCGGATCTTCAAGACTGTCTAAACTACGTTTATATACGTGTACAGGACTGATACTGTGCTTGTGAGCAGTAAAGTGAAACACTAGTGAAACACCAATGACAATTGCTTGATTTTTGGCACAACGGGGCTGTTTTAATGTTTCATCCACAGTATGTCCTTTGTAATGACTCCTTAATCACTTATACAAGCTACCGATCGAGTCAGTTTTTACATCGCTTTTTCAGCATTATTCCTGAAGCAACACGGTATGGGACAGCAGAAATAGGCTTTACACATGGAACCGATGTGGAAATGAAACTCTCGTGATAAGTAAACATTTCAATTGATAGGCTACCCCCTGTCAATGGTGCAAGCCACTGAGCATATGAGAAACTTGAAGATTTCAATCAGCGGCCCACATGCGAACATAGTCCTTGTCTTCTTAATCTTCAGAGTTCCTAGTACACGGAAGCCTTCGTACACAGTCCGTACATTGTTATTCCTTAGCAGACTTCTAATTCAATAGAACTAATCATCGGGTTTTTTCTCATCTGGCATCAGTGAGTCAGACATTGATCTTTACATTGATCGGATCCTGAGAACTCCGCAAAAAAGTCTGGAGGATTGCTGCGGTAAGCACTATAATGATCGTAAGAGATCTTTAACAAATAATGAAATCTGAGGTTCAAATATGTTCTTGGTCCCATTAGGAAGAGATGCCCCCAAATGAGAGACACTGTCAACCTCCGTGATGAATTGTATTGATTCAGAATGGATAGGATACTGCAGAATGCTTTTTGAACGCTCCCTAACAGTCAAATTATGACCGGAACACCAGGACACTTGGCGATGGTATCTCTACATATTTTGCATAAAATCCTAATGCCGATTAACAAAAGTTTGAGTTGAATGGGGCGATAAAATTTAAAAAGTAAACTTGTAAATCTCAGTAGCATCCTTAACCATTCTTGTTGCCATTGATAATTCACCGATGCCATTGTAGTTTAATTCAATGCAATCTGTGTGTTTCTTAGACTGAAAGATACAACCCTTGTGTTACTTGTATTGTTGTTTCAAACTACAAGAGGAGTACCTATATTTGAGGTCGATGTGTTATGTTAAAAGGAGCAGAATCACTGTATTGTTGAGGTCATCGTTTCAAGTTTTGAGACGATGTAACAACAATATAATAACTGTTGCATTATGGACGTTGCTGTGTGACGTTATAGGAATAGGAATAGGAATAGGAGTAGGAATACTTATTGTACCCGTTAGGTCATAGTGTCAAGTCATACGAAGAATAACCGTCGTATTATAAACACAGTTGTTACATATTGTCTACTGGACATGCACAGTGTTTGTCAGTTACATGACAGAAAACTATTGCGTTGGTGTGACATCTCTACATTACTTTGTACCCTTTATGGCATTTTGGATTTGACGTGTAGTTCAAAAGGTAATACGATCAAGTAGTATCTGGGATTTGAACTCACGACAGGTGGATCTTCACCGTTAAGAGGCATAACTCCTTATGTGGCATCCACGATACTTCTGTTTCTAAACGTGTCATTTTGTCTTTTCCAGCGCAGATTCGCTTCCACTTCTTGAAAAAGGACAACTACAATGTTTCTTTCATTGTATGACCTGCTTACCATATATCTCTGTGTTAATAAAATAATATCACTGGGATAGAGCGTTGTGGGTATGTATTGTACAAGGAGTAATGAGCGAGATGCGTATTCGTATTGACGGCAACGAATTCCCGAGAGAACCCAGCAAGAAATACAAGGGACGAAGACTCAAGATCTGTGACGCGTCGACTTTGCGTATTTGACTTCATCAGTGTCTTTTTGTGACCAGGCGGTAGAGAGAAAGAATTTCTCCTTTGAAAAGATTTGACACCACATCAGCCATCGTTTGTGGTTTGGGAACTCATATGGTCGTTGCCTTGCAAGTTATTAATCTGAACGAAATCCTGCCAGCATTCGACCTCGAACCGAATCAATCACGTCAGAGCTTGTCCATATTTCCTTTTGCTTCACTGATCCCTGTATATCCAGGATAACGTGCAACACATTCCCCTTCGGTGCTGAACAAATAGGTCAGACTGTTTAAGTTACGACCTCATCATTTCTCCTTGTGGAGGGGTCGTTCAATCAGGTGTTATTGACACTTCCTGCTTCATGTCGTTCGATTTGTCCAGTTCTACAGTCGTCCTACACATCCAGTGTGGATAATACCTTTCAACAGAGTTGGTACACTGCCTCATCCATTTCTAAAAGCAACATGGAACCAACGTGTTCCATCGTTTTTTCAGATACTGAAAATAAAAATCTTTAGAAACTCTACAATTGCTTTCTTCTAAATTTAATGTATTTTATTGTTTCATATTTCATTGTAGCAATGCAATTTTCCTCGTATTTACTCGTATATATTTTATAATATACTAACCGTACCACAGCGGGGGATACCGTTGATGGATTTGTCACTTGTAGTGAGTAAAATCCATGGTCAAACCCTCACTGATCAAAGAACATAATGTATTAAATTATTTTATATTTCATTATTGTACTTCATTTCCCTCTATATCGTATTTAGTTATTTGAGATACTAAATAACCCAGAGTGAGTGAGAAATATTACAGCTGGGGAATACCAGAAATGGGTTTCACACTTTGTACATTTGTACCAATGTGTAGAATGGTCACAACGTCAGTGATCAATGAACATCTCAAATAAATAAAAACCCATAAAATAGAATTTACAGGAAATCGAAATGCTACAATGAAATACATAACAATAAAACGGTGATCTGTCATACTTTTACCCTCCTGCAATCAGATGCGAACATTTTAATTCAACTTAAAAACCTGATGTGACGTCATCCTATTGTCTTCGCAGAGTGTCATTTCTCTTCAGGTTTTTTTAAGTTCTTTTTTTTTCATGGAAACCCCTAGGATTTTACATAAAATCCCGGAGACACCACCTCGTTATATGTGCAGTATACTTTTTCATTAAAAGGCAAACAAAATTTATTTAGTGCAAGTCAAAGTTGTATGTAACATGTTTGGCAGTAATGGACATTATATGAACACTGGGAGCATTTCCATCCTCCGGATTAACTTCTGACCTGCCCGAGCTTCAAACGGTTCAGTGGGCGTGGTGTTGGACGTACGTTGTGCGTGTCCGTTTTAAAAGGATAGTTGACACAACCTCTTGCTGATCGTCAGACGGATGCTTTCGCTTCGGTGTCCTGTAAGCAATGGATATACTTTTAAGAACAATTTTACGAGGTTTAGGTTTGGGGTTTTGTTTATTCTAAGCATATATGACTATGTCATGACTATTAATTGGTTGTTAGGAATCAATCATTTTACCTTACTAATGCAGAGCCGGGACTTATAGCTGACAATATTTCCGAAGAGAAACATCGATTGCAACTGACACATCTTTGACTACGACATGACGACAATGTGATAAAGAGGACCAATTTAGGTGTCAGATTCTTGCAAAAGGATCACATGGTCCACTATAGTAGTAACTGTTACAGATGTTAGTACCGAACCTGTTACATTGCAGATGAGTTGCTCTTCCACCTTGACCTGGAATAGTGGCATGGCCGCCGTGGCTCGCAGGGAGTGATTGGTTTTGCTTCTTATTCCACTTGCTTCACACATCACTTGACAGTGTCCTGTAAGGTGTTGTCTCCACTATATATTTAGTGAACCTTTTGCCAGGAGGTGGTTTCGTGAATGGTTAAAAGTAAAAGATGGCACTGTCCATTCCCGCAGTGCTGGACCATGATAGACTCAAAATTAGTCTCAAGCTATATTTCAGTTATCAGTGTCACCATGCACAGGCTTTGAAGATTAGAGAGACACCACAGAGCCTTGTACTTCTGAAACAGCCTGACGAAACATCTATCTTTGTTTCCGCTTTGCTTGCCGGCACTTCCTTCGGTGTAGGTTTTGGGTCGTTGGTACAGCCTTGATTAGTTTCACGGCCATCCTCTTAATAAAGCAAATAACGATGTCCTTGAGCATCAAGATGTGGGCCACTGATCTGGGGGATCTTAAATATCGATGTTCGTTTCCTCCTCTCAGGGCAAAGTGAAGGCTTGAAACAAGTAGAACACAAGCTTATTTTTTACATACGGAAAACCTGCATAGTAGCTAGAATAACGAACGATCACCCAACTAATACACAAAGACACCTGAAGTTTTTGTGCATTTCTCTGGCATTTCTTTATGCCGGAAACAACCCATAGAAAGTATTTGAGGCACATTTTGTGTCATCGACTTCCTGGCTTCAAAGGCAAAACATTGTCAGTCGATGTTAATACTCTGTGAATTCATTTCTGGAATGTGTTCAAACAAACATGGAGACGGCATCTCAACATTATCTGCAACAGACCTCGCTCCTCTTGCCATCGTTTGAAAACGGTTACCCCAAATCATTTCTGTACCTTGTTGATTTCGGGACGGTGTTAACATTGTGTTTTTTTCTTCACTGGTAAGAGACTTTCCAAAACGCCACCCGTTTCCATCAGTGTCCGGAGATTTAAACGAAATATCGCCGTTTTCATCTCTCATTTTGACTAACTTCTACCACCGCTTACCAACGAAAATGAGTCTCTGTTTTATGCACAAACTGCACGTGCATAAGTGTTACTCCCCTCGGATTTATCCCTCCGGTTACGGGTTTTAAATCTCATAAATCCCTCGGGCATCTTTTATCCTACAGAAACAGAAAACTAAAACTAGTTGAAACATTCCGAATTGTAAATATATTCTATTCGCTCACAAAAGATGTAGCTTAGCACAACGTTGAGGTAAGTCCGAGAGGCGACAAAATACCTTCAGACATGCCATCTGTTCACAGAAGTCTGGGGATGGTTTCATTTTCTTCTTTTCAAGGTGTTTAATAGCTATTATAACAACTGTGTCGATCTGCTTGTGAGTCCCGAGAAGGTCATTTATGTAGTTGTAAATCTGTGGTGACAAGGACGTAGTCGTTCAGAGGAATCAGTCAAAGCTCTCCAAAATGGTCCCATCGTCACCTGGTGTTCTTATTCAGAAGGCAAAGCAACTGTTACTCATTCTACAGTGGTGTTCTCTTTAGTAATCTATTTAGTAATGTGTCAATGTTTCTTTTTCAGTGATTTCTATATAGTCAGCTTACCTATATCTTGACACTAACGCAAGCGTCTCTTCTCCATTGGATAGATCCATGTTGCGGACTGAATACAAACTTCACAAAATCGTTACGATCTTAACATTCGTACAAACACGCTGCGAAACTCACCTTAAGGTAAATATTTTGTTATATAATTTACAAATGCTGCATGGATTGCATAAAGACGGATCTGTGTGACGGCGACCTTTATTGAATCCGGACAAGGCAAGCCACTATTTGATATTGTAAGCAAATCACCGTACCCTTTCTCAGTGTCAGTACATGTCAAGCCTGAAGAGATCATACTTTCACGTGAATCTGTAGTCCCGCCCGTTGGCTTAACCAGGATCTTGGTTTCTATCTGCTCATGTCTGTGAAAATACAGGCACCCCCAACGCCTCAGACATCGGCGACTACATCAGCCACGCCGTCTGCGAGAATAGTCGTCAGAGATCTTTAACAAATAATGGAATCTGGGGGTCAAATGTGCTCTTGGTCCCACTTCAGAGAGACGTTCTCTGTTAAGAAACACACTCAATCTCGGTGATGAATTGTATTGATTCAGCGAGAATAGAATACCACCGAGACCATTTTAAATAGTCGCTAACAGTCTCATAATAGAATTATGGACTAGACAAAACAGGTAGTATCTTATTTTAAATAGAGACCATTTTAAAATTAACAACCTCAACATCCTGAATTAAAAGCAGAGCCTACTGTTCAAATCCCATTATATGATAAAGTTGTGTTTGTTGTTTGCAGCAGTTTCACAATGTTTGACGCTGGACCAGGTAATCCATTTTATGACACCGGGGTATCATTAATACGTGCAAATGGGTTACGATGACATACTTCAACTGTGTCATCATGGGTGACCATTCGATCCCAGCAAGCAAGACCAACAATACCTCTTAACCACAAGCAGTGCTTGCTGAAGACCAGTTGTAATCTGTTGACGACAAGCAGGGGCTGCCGACCGGCAACGTGACAAAAAGGATTTTAATGACCCTTTACTGCAGTGATGATACTCTCGGGACACGTTTCTTTCAAACAAATGAATTGACAAATGAACTTCATCAACCACATATGGCTTGGAGATAAATATCTTATACAAATAAGGACGATGATCTTATAGTGTGAACGTAAACACTCTGTGAAGAAATCCTACTATGACTTCAGTCTACTCTGGCGCTGTTCAACCCAAAAGGGAAATTCGGTTCTAAACATGCCCCTGGTAAAGGCATTAGTAAGCCGACATATATGTTTTTATCTCAAGATATATCTTTTTCTGGAACTCGATATTGCATTCCTAAGTTGATCATTTAATAGATCGCTATTTTGCTCAAATTTCTAATTGATATTAGGTCGTGTTTCTCTGAAAGCAATATACCGAAGAAAAAACATTGAATGACCAATAATGCCA
The DNA here is from genome assembly GCF_037392515.1 of Haliotis asinina. NCBI lineage: Eukaryota > Metazoa > Mollusca > Gastropoda > Lepetellida > Haliotidae > Haliotis > Haliotis asinina. The sequence continues at coordinate 58,787,823 of NC_090280.1, forward strand.
AAGCCTCCATTAGCTCAGGTTACATACACCTGTGTATCAGTTATAACGTTGAACACATTTCCAGCTTTGTCGTGTCTTTGTGTCACTGCAAAGTATTGATGACACTATAAACGTTTGTCTGTTTGTTGTTTACCCTCGCACTCAGCAATATTCCAGGAATATGGCGTGGGTCTGTAATATAATCGAATGTGGACCAAGTTCAAGGTACACAACTTGACACATGCCAACCAAGTCATCGAGTCTAATCCAGATCACGGGTAGCCATGGGAGAGTGAGGATGTTGGATGTGAAGCGTTGGATGTGTAAATAAAGGATATGACTGATGCCCCTCGATTTGTAACGTGACTCACATGAAATTGACGTTGAAATGAACTGACGTAATAAATGCCGAACATTCAAGAAGGAGGTTCTAATTCATAATCTCCCAGTTTTGCATGACTTGATAGGCCATCTGTCCTTGTTTCGTAAAATCCTAGAGTTTTTTCCTGGAAGCTAACAACGTGACTGAAATTTGGCTAATAACACAGTCTTCGCAAAATCAATCACGTCAGAGCTTGTCTTGCCTCTGTTTCCATTCACTTGACCAACCCTTGTATTTCTATGATAGCGTGCAGTGTTAATAGTGAATAAATAGGCCAGACTGTTTCAATTGATTCCCATCAATTCTTGTCATCTTCGCTGATCTTTCCATACAATGTTCAACTTTAGTTTGCCCTTTAGGCTCGATGCTATCTGTTTCAGCAAATAATCACAACGGATTATTTTCTGGCGTTGGAGTGTCATATTCAAAGAGAATGTTCTTTCCTTCAACTCTTACACCTCACCTACCTTCGTTTCGTCCATATATATTGCAATGCTTGATCTCTGCCAAGCTGCATAATAGCAGACTGTTTAAGAATATTGCTTCCAGCAGCTAAGGGATATATGTTTTCCTGAATTTTAAACGCTTGGTAGCAGTATGTCTTCCTCATCGTTGAGACTGTGAACTTTAGTTGATTGCAGATTAGCGGAATTGCTCCAGTGATTATGAACACGTGCATGTTAATTCTGGGAACATGTTTGTCTATAGGCATTCCTCGCTTGCGCCAGTTCCGGTCAAAGGTATTCGTGAAATGCATGACCCTTTTTCATGAGTATGTCTTGCGAAAGATAAATACAAGTATATCATTTCGTTTTGGTGTATGTGTCCATTTGCCTTGTTGAACATTAACACTTCTCTGCATAAACTCTTAACGCAAATAAACAGAAGTTGAAGAATCTTTTGTGTGAGATTAATTGGTAAAATTCTAAATGACAGTGGTATATTCAAGAAATCGTGATCGAACTGATTGATTACGAATAATCACAGCGGTCGTTAATCAGACAGTGCCGTTTTATAAGTATTAAGGAGATATATATCATATTATTTATGTAGATGTGTAATGTTAAAAGAGAAATAACTTTTGATGTACATCGTTGTGTAGTTTTAAATAGGAATCATTATTGTATTGTTTAGGCCATTGTGTAAAGTCATAAAAAGTAACTATTGTAATATCTAAGTTCTGTTTTATGTTATGATGGGTGTTTTCACTGTACGTGTACAGTTTGCGTTGTTGTGTCACGTGATAAGAAGGATAAATCTTGGGTTCTTATAAAGTCGCTGCGGTGCCAGAAACATTCAGATCCAAATGCAAAGTAGTGATGAAACATTACATGACCGGATCTTTAAAAACCAGTGATAACATCAGATTATCCAAAGAAATAATGTTTCCTAACAACAGTTATATAAAGTACAAAATGCACTATAGCAAACCAAAACATCCTCGGATTTTTACCATATATCCTGAAAAAGTAAGTAACATACGGAAAGCCTCACGGAGACCATGAAACAATTTATTTAATTAACACATGAAAGGTTATGTTTAATGTTTAATGCAAGCTCGGGAGTTTTATTCGCCATTTTGGACATTTGCAACATCCACAGCAACCCGAATCACTGGACTGCGCCGAATGTCCCACCAGACAGTGCGCAATAGGCTTCGCGAAGTCGGACGTCCTTTCCAGAACACCAGTTCGACGTATCATCTTGACATAGCTCACCGAGACCATGAAACAATTTATTTAGCTAACAGACCATAAGCGAGTTCGGTGTATCGACTTACCTTTCAAAATCAAGTTCAAAGTTAAGGCTCTGGAATATCAAGTAGCATCTGGGATTCGAATACCCGTTTCAAAGATTCTTCTGTCGCTGAAGTATTGTTTCGTAACGATTATGAACCCACTATCTTTGTCCTGTCCAACACACATGGCGTTACGGGGACAACTTATCTACAATATTGTTTTTCATTGCCTGTGTGTGACCTGTTTAAGCATCTCTGAGTTGCTAACTTTTCCTGAAACATCCCTGAAAGCTTAATTGCCCCTGGTCGCCTTTCAAGTAGAATTTTTTGTTTGTTTTCAGCATATATACTGTACATGGGGTACATAAGTGAGATGCTTATTATCATGGACTAGGTTTGATGACCAGGCGGTATAAAGAATAAAAATTTCCTCTAAAAAGATTTGACACCACATCAGCAATCCTTTGTGGTTTGGGAACTCATATGGTCGATGCCTTGCAAGTCATTAATCTGAACGAAGTCCTGCCACTACTTTTGCCTCGAACCAAATCAATCACGTCAGAGCTTGTCTATGTTTCCCTTTGCTTCAGTAATCACTGAATATCCAGGATAACGTGCAACATATTCCCCTTCGGTGCTGAACAAATAGGTCAGACTGTTTAAGTTACGACCTCGTCATTTCTCCTTGTGGAGGGGTCGTTCAATCAGGTGTTGTTGACACGTTCTGCTCTAAGTCGTTCAGTTGTGCAGCCAACCGTCAAAGTGTAGATAATGCATTTCAATAACGTTAATAAAAATGCCATTGGTAGTTTCACATGCTGTCTTGTCTCCGTTTTCTAACAGTAATGCTGCTCCATCTGGTTCCATCGCTGTTAGCAATACTGAAAATGTAAATCATCACAAACTCTGTCACTGCCTTTCTATAAAGTTGTTGGCTTTTATGTCTGAAATTTTATTATAGTATTGCAAGTGTTAAAGTAAATCGTAGGTTTTTTCGAATTGTTCTTTACTTAGTGAGCATGTGAGTATTGTTTTACCTCAGTTTTAGCAATATACCAGCAATAATTGGGAATTGGGTTTATTTCATTGTATATGTGTACCCATTTGGAGAATCATACTCACTCATTCACTGATCAAGGATAATCTCAAATAAACAAAACAAATGATCAAATGCAGTTTACAGGTTATTGAAATACAAAATGAAATACAGAACAATAAACCAATTGCCTGCTCACAATTCGATGCAAAGGTTTTATCCGAGATAAGGTCAACACAAATAACTTCCACATGTAGAATCTCAAACTAGTTCTGACGTGCAAATGTTCCGTCTGTGTTCATCGACAAAATTAATATCAAACTTGGCACCACGTTGTTGTAAGCCTGGGAGATGACAAATTGCCTTCACAGGTGCCATCCGTTTACGGGAGTCTGGGGATGGTTTCATTTTCTAACTATCGATCTGCTTGTGAGTCCCGAGAAGGTCATTTACGGAGTGGTAAATCTTTGGGGACAAGGACGAAGTCATTAAAAGTAATCAGTCAAAGCTATCAAAAATAGTCCCACCTTCCCCCAATGTTGTTACTCAGAAGGTAAAACAGCTGTTTATTCATCCTTACAGTGATCGTTTTTGCAATGTGACAATGTTTCTTTTTCAGTGATTTTGAGTCAGCTTACCTATATCTTGACACTAACGCAAGCGTCTCTTCTCCATGTTGCCGACTCATACGTGAGAATCTCACTGATTGAATTCAAACTTCAGAAAATCGTTCCGATTTCAACGTTCGTACAAATAAGCTGAGGAACGCACCTTAAGGTAAATATTTTGTTATATAATCTACAAATTTAATATCTATTGCATAATGACGTATCCGTATGACGGCGGCTTTTAGTAATTAAATCCGAACAAGGCAAACCAGTGATTGATATTGTAAGCAAATCACCATACCCTTTCTTAGTGCCAGTACATGTCAAGTCTGAAGACACTTTCACGTGAATCTGTAGTCCCGCCCGTTGGCTTAACCAGGATCTTGGTGTCTATCTGCTCATGTCTGTGAAAATACAGGCACCCCCAACGCCTCAGAAATCGGCGACTACATCAGCCACGCCGTCTGCGAGAATAGTCGTCAGAGATCTTTAACAAATAATGGAATCTGGGGGTCAAATATGCTCTTGGTCCCACTTCAGAGAGACGTTCTCTGTTGAGAAACACACTCAATCTCGGTGATGAATTGTATTGATTCAGCGAGAATAGAATACCGGCGAGACCATTTTAAATAGTCGCTAACAGTTTCATAATAGAATTATGGACTAGACAAAGCAGGAAATATCTTTTTTAAATAGAAACTTCTAAAATTAACAACCTCAAAATCCTGAATCACTATTCTGGGCTACTAGCAGTGTCAACTGTGCGGCTCCATTTTACGGGGAATATGTGTTTAGTAATCACTTAGTAATAACACCTGTTCGCGAGAGGATGAACATATTCTGACAAACCTGCCACTTGTCACAAACACAGGCAAAGGTAGTTGTTGCTCTGGGCACATCTTAAGCATACCTACTTTCTTATTGCACTGGGCGAGATAATCCATTGGTTGACACCAAGGGGTCATGATACAATGAGACGCATCAACCGTGTCATCATGGGTGACCATCCGATCCAACACACAAGACCAACTGTAACCCTTTAACGACAAGCATCGCTCACTGAAAACCAATCGTAACCCTTTAACGACAAGCATTGCTTGTTGAAAGCCAGACAGCTGTGACCAGTTAACGACAGGCATGGGCTGCCGAATGCCAACTGTTAAGCGGATTTTAATAACCCATTATTGCAGTGATAATAATCTCATGACATCTTTCTCTCAAACTTATTTCGAATCTGAAAAGTGTTTAAATGTCAAACAGTATTTATGCTCATTTCCGCAGCTTATGTTGGAAGACACAGTGTTTTAGAAATGACGGTGTCGCTTTAAGTACTACACTTTATGTGCAGGAACATATCTGTGATGATTCATTCTCACTGATTTCACCTGAACTTCATGAAACACATATTGCATGGAGATAAATATCTGATGCAAATAACGACGATAATGTTGTAAGGCTATGGAAAAAAGCACTCTCTGTGGAGACTCTGGTGGAACCAGTCAACATTTGTCAGTCTTCTGGGGCGCTGTTCAAACCAGAAAGTAAATTAGGGTTAATTTAACAGGGCTCTGGTAAATGCATTTATACGCTGACACTGTATTTATATCTTAGTACATATCTTTTTTTCTTCATGTATTATTTGAAACTTCATATTGGATTCAGAAGTTGATCATATAACAGTTTGAGTCGTAGTTTTTGAAACTACTTTGTCGGATTTCCTTGGACGCAAAAAACTGAAATAGAACCATTATACAACCAAACCATTGTAAACCAATATTGGCAAATCATCCATCAGGTTCCAGACACCTATGTATCAAAGACAACGTGGATCAAATTCCAGCTTTGTCTTTAAATCGAATTGTGTCACTCTAATATATTGATAGCAGTATGAGAGTTTGTTTGTTTGTTGTTTAACCTTGCCCTCTGCAATATCTCATCAATATGTCCACAGTCTGTAAAAACATCGAGTGTGGACCAGTCAATCCAATCATCATCATCATCATCATCATCATCATCATCATCATCATCATCATCATCATCATCATCATCACCATCATCATCATCATCATCATCATCATCATCATCATCATCGATCTACTGTACTGGGATATCATGATGCTTGTCAACTAAGTCAGCGAGTCTGACCAGCTGATCACGTTAGTCGCCTCATACGACAGGCATGGGCTGCTGAAGCCCAATCTAACCGGATCGTTACGAGTAGCTGCATGAGAGTCAAGATGCTGGGTGTAAAACATAGGCTGTAAGAAACAAAGGGCGCGATTGTGGCTTTTTGATTTATACCTTACAAAATATGAAAAGGGCGTAGACTGGACATTGGCTACTGAGTAGTGAGAGGAATTTCATACTCATGGAGTATTAACGTATTAAATGTAGGGCATTACAGAAGAAGGCTCTAACTCATATATCCACATTTTGTACGATTAAATATACCACCTTTCCTTGGAAGCTAAAAACGTGACTTACATTTGGCCAATGCCATAATCTCGGCAAAATCAACCAACCAAAATAGAGCGTGTCTATATTTCCATTCACTTGACTAACTCTTGTATATCCATGATAGCGTGCAGCATCAATAGTGAATGCATCGGCCAGACTATTTCAAGTGACGTCCCATTATTTCTTGTCATTGCCAGTGATCTTCCCATACAATGTTCACCACTATTTCGCCTTCTACGACCGATGCTATCTATTTCAGCAAATAATCTCCGCTGTGTACTCTCTGGCGTTGGAGTGTTAGATTCAAGGAGAAGACTCTTCCTTTGCAGGCTTACTCACACTTCATCTCTCCATGACCTCGTAGCGTTTCGTCCATATCAATTTCAAGATTTAATCTCTGTCAAGCTGTATAAAAAGCTTTATCTGTGTAAGTCCATTGCTCCCTTCTATGATGTATCTGTTCCTGAATTTGAAAAGTTTGGTGGCAGTATCTCTTTCTCATCGTGGACGCTGTGGACTTTAGTGGATTCCGGTTTACTTCTCCTATGATCATGAATCTGTCCCATATTAATAATTCTGGACACACCTTTGTCTTTAAGCTCTCAAGATTTACGTCTTGTTGCCTGACTGAAGTGACGTCATTTCGGAATGCTAAGACATCATGACACACTGGTTCGTCTCAAAAATGTGTTCTTGATAACTGAACCCTGATAAATAATTTACCAGTATGAAATCCTCAACTTCAACTAATATTTCATAATCTCAGCCCAAGGGTGAGTGAGAGAATGATTCCAGGAATATCACGGCGGGTATACCAGAATGACCCGTGTAGGGAACTGAACTCTTTCCTTCCCTCCTCTCCTTCTCCCCTCCCCCATGTTTCCAAGAACCTTACACAAGTTAAAATGAAAGTAAATGAAATTAAAGGTAACAACACGATACAGCCTTTTATTTTCAGCTTTTGTAATTATTTTTCTGCAATCTTTCCCCCAGATCCCATGGGTTAGTGAGTGATAGATGGTGCAGCAGTTCCTCTAGACCATGAAATGACCAAAGGATGATGGATGACAATGTCGGTGTTAACAAACTAGTGCAGCTGCTGAAATGACAAAGAAGGATGATTTTGCAGCATATTATAGCTAATGATTTATCAATGTATCAGAGTATATGCTTCAGGGTGTATTCGAAGGTGAACTTTATTTACAAAACTAAGTTTAGCATTATGCATGTGACCTAATTTCTTATTGATTGCAAACTTTGGCATATCCGCCGTGCTATTCCCAACTCATTACTCAAGCCGTTTTTTGTGCAGTTGAGCATTAACCCACTTAATCTCTGTCAAGCCAAGAAAAAAATGCAGTGTTAATGTTACGGGGTGAGTTTATAATGGAAACTGTTTGAGGGTCAGTTGCCATCATCAAGGAGGGATAAGCTTACATCCTTTACCAAAATATTATGTCATGAGTCATGACTTTGGAATCTGTTTTAATAGGTATTCGAGTTATTGTTGAGTGTTAACGTTTTCAATTTCTTTTTGGTGGTGTATAATTGATTGGGTCTATTCGAGCGTTCCCCGCTGTAACATCGAACAAAATTGCTGAAAACAGCGAAAACCCGAGCTCACTTACTCTCTACAATCGATTGCCAGCGGTGCATGCATAAAAGCCAAAACTTTTTTTCACAATTAAACGAAATATGTAGTTAACATGTTCTAAAACCCAGCAGTATTGCACGATTCTGACTATATCTTAAGCGGATTCTTTTGTATCAGTATCAGACGGTATGAGGAAGTTGAAGGTACGAAAAGACCAAACATTGCCTTCGAGATAACCGTTTTTCGCAACTTCGAAGTTCTACACCTTGGTGTTGATATGTATGCTCGATATTTTGAGAAAACGGAAATTCTAAACGGAAATTCAATACCTAGGAAAACAGAAATTGTGTAAGTATATATCATGCGTAAAGGGAATACAAAGACCAGTCTTAGTTTGCTTTGAAAGTTACCTCGCCAATAACAAATACCATAAAGTACCTAATAGATATCATATTAATCCAACATGTAATCAGAACTTTCGGGGGTTTGTCAAGATTCGGTGCTAAAGTCACTTGTATTTTCACTTGTAGTTTCATTACAATGCAATATCAACTTATTTGCTGATATAAAGTGTTCAGATATATTTTAAATGGGGGTTTACAATCAACGTATTTGCTGATATACGTTGTCTAGGTATATTTTCAACTGGGGATTCACAAATGAGACTTACAAAGAAATATCACCTTATTCGCTGATATAAGTATCTTCTTCTTAGATGGGGATTTACAAAATTAATGGGAATGAGACATACATTGTACAGCTTATCTGATATACAGTGTAGAAGTATATGTTTAGATAGTGACTTACAAATAAGTCACAGGGTGTTAAAATATGGAAAGTTACGCTTAATCGTAACAAAACAAAATCAGTTTTATCTTTGAGGAATCAGTAACCGCCATGCCCGATCTTATTTATGGGTGGTACCTAGATTCAGTCTTTCGATTCTCCTTGGATTTACCTTGCAACGTCATCGTCAGTGGCAACAAGGAAAGTTCAGGTATCGTTTGACAACAACAACAACAACAACAACAACAACAACAGTTGTACGACGAGCCAAGAACTACTAGAGAAACCGGAATTCGATGCCTGACGAAACATAATCTTGATCAGATCTGTTTGACTGGTATTTTAGAAGTTGTTGAGCAATGATAAAGTTCAATCCTTTTTGGATAACAACTTCTTTATTATTACATTATGCGTCGTTTCGATATGGACTCTCATGCGGTTGTCAAGCATAGTGAAGTACTAAAGTACAGCACGGACGTATACACATGAACAGGTATAAAGTGACAACAACAAGAAGGTTTGAATCACAACAACAACCACGGATGTTGATGATCATGTGGTGACCAATACTAGCTAAATCTAGTCGATAAAGTTATCAACTCAACACTCCACCCGCGAAGAAAACCGGCCACCAACAAACCTGAACCAGCACCCATTCGTATCTCTCTCCCCTTGACAGGGAAGACCTCCCACCACATCAGCCGTCTTCTGAAGCGTCAAGCAGCTCTACACCACTGAAAGCCAGTGGCAGGAACACCTCAAAACGACAACACCAAGCGAAAGATGTTGTCTACAAAATCAACTGTGACTGTAGCGAGGCCAGTGTAGATGAAACCTCCCGGTCCATAGATATCAGAACCAAAGAACACTTAACATCTACTTTTAAATCAGACCGAAAATCAGCAATGTCAGAATACATCATCAAATATCCCAATCACAACATAATTTGGCACGATGAGGAGATGAGAGAAAAACCACCAGAAGAGAAACCTCACCAAAAGAAAACTTTCAGTAGCCATTCAGTCAACAGAGACGAGGTATATCTCATCCCATCTGCATACAATGAACTCATAATAAGAACAGACCAGAGCACTCCAGCTATCGTGGCTAATTGATCCTATCAGCCATGTATATACCTCGTTGGTGTTGGTAAACCCTTTGATTCAAACCTACTTGTTGTTATTACTTTATCACTGTTCATGTATTTAATTAAGTCTGTGCTGTGCTCTAGTACTTCACTATGCTTGACAACGGTATAAGAATCCACACCGAAACGTCGGAACATGTAATAATAAAGAAGTTGTTTTCCATAAAGGATTTACTTTATTATATCTTGATCTGTTTGGGGAGTGCATCACGGTTAAATGTATAATGAAACTGGCTGTATTTCATTACGTGATGCTCATAAAAATGGATGTGAATATCGCGTTAACATAATAAACAAAAAGGTTGATATCCAAAACATCATTTACTCTTGTTCATCACTTCTACGAACCCAAAGCATTAAGCCTATCGACCAGTCCATTTTCAAGAGGGTCAAATATTGTTTAAACCACATGACCAGGATCATATCTATCAGGTGATAGCATATTTCTACAAACCACAAACTCCAACTACTAACGCGGTGTCTCATACGCCTGATATGAGTCTGATTGAAATGACTGCGGCTGCGCATGCCAAATCTCAAGGGAAACACGAATAGCGCTGAAATCCAATCATGGAATTGGTACATGCTACCATTAAGATTAGTATTCGGGAACCTTGACAGTGTTGGGTAAAAGTAATTGAACTAGGTGGCATTGGGGGCGTTAGTACATGGCAGTGTAAAATATCAATCAAATAGACCAATGAACCCTGGACCAGCCAACACCTCCCCTTACCGACAGTCACCGTTGTGATGATACACATATGCGTTTCTTATAGAAAACCGGTTAAGTGCTTCGTATTTCGAATGTGTCTTTTTGCAGAAATGACGCGTTCAAGAAAAGGTTCGTGTGTGGTTCACAGCAATGGCCAAACCTACTGTAGACGGTAGGCTTCGGACAAGATGAGGTTGAGGCATGTTCAGATGACTTGACGTTTTATCTAAACATTAGCAAAACGATTTTTCAATGTAATGTCTTTATCCATCTCGATAGCGATTTTTGCCAGCATGTTACTGACAGGTAAATATTCAAAGAATACATAACCTTTGGTGCCTGCCAAATTGATGCATCTGAGAATATTGATAGCTTCATCCGAACACAGCCACCCTAAGAAGCAACGTTCAAATTTCACACATGCAGTCTGATCAGCTGAATCCTACTTGTAATCATACCTCTGGTACATCTTCATTCTGTGTATGATAATGCAGTAGAAAGAGTACTAGTTGCTAATGGTGTTGTTTACCTGAGGAACATCACAGATATGGACTGGCCTACAAAGTCACAAAGTCATCTTAATCCCACTAAACATGCTTGCGACATTTTTGGAAGCCTCGTGTACGCTCTGCGTGTTCACCCCAGACTCATGAGGAACTTGATCAGGCGTTACAGGACGAATCACAGAACATTCCACAACAACTTCAAAGGCCCATTTGGACAGTGCAAAGACGTATACAAACTTGCATTCGTGTTCATGAGTGCCATACCCGTTACTGAACACTGCTTCAGTGTCCAAAGCTGATTTGAAATTTCATGTTAACATTTTGCTCCATCAGTGTAGCACATTTTGCACGACTGTTTCAGGGGTGCATGCTTTTAATGATTTGTCCATTATTGCTCAGTACCATCGTGTGTACCTATGTTTCACCTTTCCGTTGCATCATTCCATGCATTTGCAATTTCAGTATATGTAAATGTAATGAGACTAAAACTTTATGTTGCTTGACTTTTCGTAAGGAGTATAATTACAAACAACGTTACAGTCTGTAATTCGAACTCGAAGGGATATTCTCTTTACGGCCGACAATCATCTTGCTCATGCGTAAATAAAAACCGGGGCATAACTCAGGTGGTGATATTCAAAACTTGCCAGAGGTAAATAGATGATTTTCAATTATTCTCATTAACATGCTGATTGATTTCATAATTATTTGATAGTGACTTACAAGCACACGTTGAGTTTTGCACTTCATCTTGACGCAGGAATTATAAAAGCGACTCTGCCGAAATTTCTTATGGATGTAGAAAGAGTTTTGTCTATTTTATGCATATGTTATTTCAGGAGAAAGACTGACTTTCATGTTTGTGGCAGATGCCACCTGTGAGGTGAGACACACTTATCGACTCACGAAATGTTCATCAAAACTATCATTCTAGCGTTTCATGAATACATTTTCATGGTTTAATCGGAATCATTTTATGAACACTTAATAGATTTGTCATGATTATGGGCGTTGTTCCTGTCTTTTTTTACACTAAACTGGAGATCTGCTGGTATACACCTTCGGCGCCGTGGATAGCTCTGCACTACGCCTCGTTGCTTGGGTATACATTCACGAAAAACAAACACACACTGAACACCGAAGACAATGGTTTCATTCGGGACGTTCTGTATTCAGCTGATAATTTACGATCAGAGAAATTCAATTGTTCAAAAACCCATTCTGTTCCATTTTCTTTCATGTTCAAATGAAACATTCATCTGGGGGCTTCTTCTGGGACATCATTGTCTTTCAGGTGACCGTTTAATCTTCTTCAAAAGTAGACTTTCTAAATTTTTTCCTTTTGAATTGCACCTTCATCTGAGACATTGCACGTCACGAAGTGCCCATTAGCACTGATTGATACCATCCCCATTCCAATTTCGGTAATGCCTCCCTATTGTTCAAGTCAAATGAATACCAATATGATTAGACCTTTTCGAATACATTAAACCAGGATGAGAGCTAGACGGATCGATAACAAGGCAAATTAAGCTGGAACTTTGTCCACGTTGAGTTTCACAGATCTTAATCTCGCACACTTTCATCTGATTTAGAGTGTTTGTTGAACGTCCTAATTATATTGCTAGACGACGACTTTCTTATAACTATTTCTCTGGTGTATTAGTAATTTGTCATTAGCCTTAGCTCTCCTAGACTATCTAAGACCAACATATTGCTTGCTCACGTAAGGTACAAGCGACCACAGACCTGAAGCTATTAAGCTAGCAAGATTACTCTGAGATCAAGCATGCCTCCCGTGTTACTGAGACGTGGGTTCGCAGCACATTTAGCAATTGTGGCTTGGAGTTCAATATGGTTATACACCGACTTTGTCGTTAAATATTCATGAAAGTTGTTCACAACCAAAAAGGTAATTTCTATTTAAAGGTCACATGCAACGTAAAACACAACTTTGCAGATCCTGGTACCTTTCGGTATGCACTTACCGAAGCAAATCATAAAAAATGCCAATTCAACCTATAAAGCTGAAAAAAAACGCGATGAAAAAAAGCCCGCGAAATTGGAGTTCAAACGTTTCACTAAATTTCCCCCAGCGCTGGGGGGGAAACTGGTTTTAACAGTTGTGCTGCGCTGTGTCCATAACGCATGCGCAGTGAATAGGTTCGCGAAGCTTGAAACAGTATGCATGCCCAGAGTCTGAGGTCGTAAGCAGTAGTCTAATCTTGGTTGTGTACACAAACAAGTAGATAATCTACTCGTTACGTAAAAAGACTTGTTGATTGTGGTAAGCAGTCTCTGTCACAGAGAAAGCTCAGTGTCTGGTTTATTCACACCTATATGTCTGTCTGCCTGTCTGCTAAAGACAACGTGCAATACACAGCTTCAATCATTGACCACGTGCAATTTGAACTTAACACTTATCAGACTATACGACATAAAGAAAATAAGTTGATTTATGACTTGTGCACCCGAGTCCTGTGTCTGCCACACTATGTAACTAGGCACGTGTGATACACATGACATGTTTTTTTATGTCTGCGGGTTGCAAACAAACTACATTCATTTTTTTCGGATGACTGGATCTGACGGAAACCGGTGCAAACTCTTGTCAGTTTCAAGTCCTGCTTTGTACTTGGACGAATGACAGATTCCAGCCACCCAGTAGTTTACCATCTCCACTGACATGATTTTTGATTGGATCAAGCGCATATTCAGAGAACATGTATTTTCCAACATCGTTATAAACATTCTTCATGGATAAGGACTTCTTATGATTTATACATCATTTTTCTTATGATTTATATATGATTTTGTTTGACAACAGTATATGAATCCATACTGAAACGACGCATCAAGTACACAAATAGAAGTTGTTATCCATAAAGAATCTTACTTTCTTGTGACTGGCTATACTTCTAAAATGCCCATCAAACAGATCATCTTTCTGTACACACAGTGAACCATCAGCATATCAGCAAATGAAACAGCCAATCGGAAGCCGTCGTTACACTTGAGTCCATATCCACCCGCTACGACTGGGTTCGGTCTCCCGAGGGCTTCGTTTCGGGGGAAGTAAGCCCAAGTACAAAATATTGCACTTTTGAATCGCGATTGTACGCTTATAATTTTGTTTATTTGTTTTTTTTAAAAAAGCAGCAATGTATATTATATGCCATGAATAAGTGATAAATGTGTGCTAATTATGTTTGATTTTTTTTGTTGCATGTGACCTTTAAAGGCGAATTCTTACTATTTTGGATAGTCGAAAATAATACGTTTCCAATCTCTTCTCTTTCGATCTCTGTGCAAGCACGCACTCCAGTCTTGTAACGCCTCAGATACTTATAATTTCTAGCCTTCATCTGCTAGAGCGTCATATTAGCAGGTATGTGGCGACAGATAGGAGCGGGTGTTTGAGGTGTCCATGCATGCCACCTCACTGCAATTATGGAGGTCGAAGTACTTGATATCACTCATTAGATTTCCCAATCCAGACTGCGTGATGTCTTTAACACTAAACATAACACTAACACCACTGTTAGTGGGTTGAATAGAAAAAAAGGTATTTTCGAGGATAAAAGAGAGAAATCAGTTGTATATAATATGTAATAACATTACGTAAAATGCAATCATCAAGGAACGAGATCTCTAGAGAAGGTATGTGTGAAAGGTTTAAGACATTCAAAAATCTTTCTGATATGACTGTGACAATTATCATGCTCAGTACTTAGCATAAGAGATTTTCTTCTTGCTTATATGTAAGAAAGGTATTGATTGTCAAGAGACTATGACGCGAAGATGTACAGTCTTAAACAACATGCTAGAAAATCGGAGTTGGCTGGAGGTCGGCACATTATCAAATTGTATTGGAAGCAGTTATTGAGAGACATTAAGTTTAACTCGGTGCTCACAGCAGTTTTGGTTTCAAGGGGGATAACTCTAAGTCCGGGACGTCATGAGAGGAAGTTGAGGGTTGAAAGGAAGCCCTGAGGTCTGCTTCATGATGTGGTGATTTTTGAAGGTTTATTTGTGGAGAAAAGGGCAAGTCAAAGCCTCTCTTTGCCAGGAGAGTTTCACCTAACGTTTCAAATCGCTTTAATATATTAATCGCGAATGTTATGTTTGAGTGTCAGCGCAGGTGCATCTATGTCTCACGAATGTTTCATCAAGTCCTGACATTCATCTACGTGTTGGAATCGTGTTGTAACAGTGAAGTTCTGGATTAAACAAATGAGATTTCGAGTTGCTATTCCATGAATGTGAAGAGGCCCAGCCACAAACCCACATTGCGAAATAGTACACAAATATTAAACTCTTTTTCACTAAACCCCAGAAATGTACCTTTAAGTCACACAAGCACCGGAATCTGTACTTCACCGAGAGTGAACTCCCTAGTAATAAACGCGTCACATTTGTCCACATTCTCGAAGGCATTGTGTATTCAACTCAGTGTCATTTGGAGCCTGTTAAATACTTGATACCTAACATGTAATCAAGGGTTTACCGTGCCCTGTTGTGTTTGTTCGAAGGTCTGGTGGGAAAATAGGTGTTCTACAGCACCAATCTGATTTTGATTAAACATAAACATAAATACTACCACGATGCTCACATTTGTGGAAAATGTCCCCGGGAAACATTTAATACTTTTTCAGTCTTAACGGAATGAAATCATCTTAAAATGTTCCTCGCGCCTCTTGCGCAATATTTGCACGATCACCAATCCATTACTCCTAACAGCGAATAACTCACTCTGTGAGGGCGACCGTGTTGGTCGTATCGACTTTATGTCCGAACGTCAATTTCCCTGAACAGGCGAAAATTTGACGTTCATTAAATTGACAAATTGCCTCGTTTTGTCATCACACCTTCGTTGATGGGAACAGTGGAAGATTACCTTTTTCTTTCTAAATCAGTAATTACAAACTCTGTTGCAATCTGACGATTCCACATGTTTGTAGGGATGTCCCAAGAGGCAGCTCTGCGCTTGATCAATGTACGATAATATTATCTTAAGTACCTTTCTGTTGAGGATATGTATATGGTTCTTTTTTTATTCAGTTCCCCGAAGCCAAATACAACCCAGACATTTGATTGTGTTTCGATTGCGCGGGTAATGTGCTGAAGCTTTTGTGGAATGTCATTAGATTATTAATGCAATTTTCCCAAAGGAATATGCTTAACCAGATAACCAGGACCGATTATGATCTCTGCTTGTTCACATTAAAACCATTTGGCGTTTATATCACACCCAGCCATCCATAGCTGCGTTTGCTGACATTACCTCAGTTAAACTATTCTCTCAAAACTTACACAAAGTATTGCAATATTTGTTTGTAAACTGCCAGGCAAAGGAAAATATTGATGGTGGTTCAAAACAATACCAAGATGCTATCTGAAGGTGACGTTTTGGTACTTTTGTATATCAGGGACATTCTTTCAGTTTAGTTGTGATTCGGTAACGTTTGTAAATTGCCTGACAAATTCTTTCTGCGGCCAGTCCAGTGACACTGTTCATATAGAAGCAGAATATCTTGTCCTCGACAGTCTCTAATTTATGTACGGGTTGTCTTTGGAGTGAAAAAGTCAAAATGAAGAAAACATGATATAGAGGTAAAAATCTACTGATCAAATGTGTTCGTGCATGTTCCTTTGGCATTTCAGATATATTTTTTCGTTAAAATCACAATGGCAGATTAAAATTAAATTTCAATCCTTGAAACCTCTTGGCCTTTGCAATCAGTTGGAACCTTTCTAACCCCAAAGGGCTTACATGTACATCTGC
Source organism: Haliotis asinina (assembly GCF_037392515.1). NCBI lineage: Eukaryota > Metazoa > Mollusca > Gastropoda > Lepetellida > Haliotidae > Haliotis > Haliotis asinina. Next base: position 58,804,553 of record NC_090280.1, read on the forward strand.
TGGTATTCGGTTTGAATAATAGTTTTTAGTTTAAATGCACATTGCTCTTATTTGACCTTTACCCTTGGTAACATGGACATGGGCATGCTACTAGAGGGATCGGGTGGTCACTCAAGCGTGAATCGATGCTCACAATATTAACCACTGGATTGTCTGGTCTAGAATCGATCACTCCCACATTGCCTCCATCAAGCTGGAATTATACTGAGTGTGGCGTACAACAATAAGCAAGATAACATCCAAATCACATGGACATTACATGACATATCGTGATTACAATAAGTTGCCTTTTGAGTTTTTTATTGATAAATGTATTCTAAAACCACTTGAACATTATTACTCAGTAATATTGTAAAGCTTGTTGCATTGTGGACATTTCCAAAACATCTGCAGAGGACATTTCGAAATTTAATGTGTCAGTGACAAAAGTGATTTTCCAGGGAATCGCCTCTTGATCTATGTTTTCTGTGTGGGCATTTCCATATCTGAAATATCAGTTGGAAATAGTTCCATGCATTAACTTGGTTAGACACCATATATGCTTTTCTTTCAGGTGAGTAATTGACTTGCTGTTGCATGTGTTGGCAAAGGACGTTAACCGGTCGAGCAAGATACAGTCTTATTTCTGCATCAAATACTTTCATGCTGAAATACTTTAATTACAATATTTCAAGAAGAATCAATTACCAGATAACGCACCTACTCATCCGCCATACAGAATCTAGACAGCAGAATAAGATTAAACGTTCTATTCATTATTGGAAGAAACAAAGCAACACAAAATGACACGAAAAGCAGTCATTCATTTCAAATTGCAGCAACAACACGTTTTAAGATCAAATGATTACATTATAACAAAACATATTGTGAGATCGAAATATTACTATTCTGTTTATACATACATACATACATACATACATACATACATACATACATACATACATACATACATACATACATACAAACATACATACATACATACATACATACATACATACATACATACATACATCACAGGCTGCCATTTGATTTGATTTATTAATCATGAATAATGATATAAAACAAATGTTGATTCTAAAGTATTACAGCAAAACTATAGATTACGCAATTCTATTATCGTGTGCCAGTGGGAAATGTGGAACGCGCTCCAAACATGACTGAAGAGCACGTCCAAATTTACAACTGAATATCCATAGAAATACTGCACTACAGACACTCGTCACCAGCATGCACCTTTCGTTTCGTATTAACTGGCACAAGTGCATACTAATTTAACAATTTAAATTCAGTCTGGAGACGGAAGTGATCTCCCCCTAGATCTTCTGGCTTCTGTTCTTAAGAAATTCACTTTCTCGCCTCATAATTCAGTCGGCGGTTTACATGTAAATCCAGTATTGTCTGAAAGAATGCAAAAGTAGAAAATGAGGTTCTTCATCACTGGTATTGAATTTATAAAGATTTAGAGGCTTTATAACTCCATATTGCGCGGGGAAAGTTGATACAGTGGGGGCATGTGTAGTGTTTGACGGCGACATATAAATAACCAGTCGTGTCTGGAGTAATTCTTGATGCCATGAGAACCGATACACACCGTCAGGTCACGATGACATGCTATACCCTACCTGATTTGAAAGCTCGCAGAGGTTGTTTTGGAACAAGTCGAGACATGATGGATCCGATCTGTTCCAATCAGGCACAACTATACTTGTTTCGAGGCTGGGACACAACCATACTGAATACTCTTCTATCAGCAGCCTGCTTTGCCGGTATTAATCACATACGTAACCTTTTTTAAACAATGTCTTTTTCACTGATGTTCCGTTATCCATCCATACCGTTTTCATAACCATTTTGGCTTTAACGCACAGATAATTCAGAGTGGCCACTCTTTGGAATTGAGATTCCTTGTTTATATCCACGACGTCTTATCATTTCGCTAGCTTTATCTTATTGATTTTATATGTTATAATTGTGAAAGGACCCTGTGCAGTCATGGAGGACATCAAGCATTGCGTAAGCAGTAAGCAGATGGGATATAAAGGTAGGGAAAGGTCTTATGTTTAGAATATCACAAATGGTTTATTTATGTTGTGAGTACCAGAAAAGAATGAAATATTTTTCCATCGTACAAATTGTCCCTTAAACTCGCCCGAATCTCATAAAGAATACATTACTCAAATGTGTCACCTTCCACAATTCACTCGCTTAAGATGACATTGGTGTTGAGAACAAGCACTGATGACCTGGGAAGTATTTGAGCACACGGAGGAGGTCCAACTGTTTGCGCCCGGAATGTTTGTGTGTTTTTTCTGTTTATTTAGCGTGGAATTAAACATACACCGCAATCTTGTGAAACCAGAATTATTGTGTGTCAAGGACGACATGTCTCTTCATCAAACATCATATTTACATCTTTGTTCCCATTCGTTTGCATAAGTGTAGAAGAGAGCAAGGCTTTCTAGTTGGTGAGAGACTGAAGAATCAATAACAAGCAAGTTTCCGAAAAGCAATGACATTTATTCAGAGAACAGTTTCCCTGATAAGTGATACTGAGCCTGTTATGAAAACGGCGTACTGAGATTAGATAAAGTCAAAAATTGTATGATAAAAGGTTGCTACACACATTTTAGGAAAGGATGCCTTCATTCGGTGTGTAGGGGAGACGTATTGTGTGTGTATCCGTTATTTAACGCCACACGAAGCAATATTCTAGATATATGGGAGCGTGTTGAAGAATGCTAGTGCCTGGATTTCGTAGAAATTACATGGCATCAATCACTGCATTGTATGGTCCAGGCACGATTATTTACAGACTGCCGCCATATAGCTGAGTCTGGCGTTAAACAGCAAATACACAGACAAAACAAAAATAAAGACATGTTAAACTTGCTCAAAATCTTCTTTAGACAGTGTGGTGCTTCATCCATCATCCATAGTTATGCCATATGGTATGCTACGGCAACGAGACAAATCATACGTTTTCAGAGACACTGATACATTGAAAATTAACATATGATGTCACGTCTTGCAAAATTAACTTTGCTTTCAATGTCAAGGACAATGATAATGGGTGAAACTCTCACAATGTGTGCATCAGCCTTGAATTCACATAGTGCTATGGTGGTTATTGTTTTTAAAAAAAATACAATACAAGTACTTAATTGTCCAACGATGTGGTTCTTACTTCTGATAGTGCAACAAGTGAAGATGCATATATTCAGTACAGGAATATATGTTATGAATAAACCTCCGGTTAACTTTAGATAAACGTTTACTGGATGAATCCTTTCTAAAGTGGAAATGCACAATTGCAATAACTTCTTCTTGGATATATACTTCCTAATTCGTTGATATTGTTACGTGTAAATTTTAAAGTTGAATTACAGACATATCCATCCGCCATATAGCCGGAATATTGCTGAGCGCGGCGTAAAAGTAAACTCACACTTTAAAGTTGAAACTAACGGTTAACCGAAAATCAATGTATATGAGCATTTAGTATGAAATCAACAAACGCCAAAGCAATGTGATAATGTAACCAAATGTATTCTAGACTAAGCTAAGTGTACACATTAATACAATTCACAATGGCAGCTCAAAATAGAACTGCAGAGCACCTTCAGAAGCAATGCAGTACAAACGCAGTGATTGCAGTAACAATGGTATAGATGGTAATTTCAACAAAGGTCAACGTTTCCAAAACAGTATCAGACTGAGTGTACAGGGTATAAATGAATATTTATTCTCATTATCATCACTATTTCAGAGTGAACCCAAAAGACAGGCTTACGTCATGACAAGGTGGCATTACTTAAAATCGCCTCTGCAGATATTTCTTATGGATGTGGAATGAGTTGTGTCGTATGTATTTCATTGATGTACCAGTGATATCCGATGCCTTTCCTTAGCTTGGTATGTACATGCACTCGTGCATTTTCTGTTGTGACGAGAGAACGATTTCGCGTGCGTGTGTTTGTGACGTTATTGTGGTGTAGATTTATACAAACCCAATTCACTCACTGATCATTGGAGATAACGGTTTAGTTATGGAACTGCTGTATCCAACCTTATAATTTACGATCAGAGGATATCGGTTGTTAAAAACCAGTCTCTTCCAGTTTCTTTCATGTTCAAATGAAACATTCATCTGGGGGCTTCTTCTGGGACGTCATTGTCTTTCAGGTGACCGTTTAATCTCCTTTAAGAGTAGACTTTCTAAATTTGCCTGTTAGATAGCACTTTCAACTGAGAAACTGCACGTCACGAAGTGCCCATTAGCACTGATTGATACCATCCCCATTCCAATTTCGGTAATGCCTCCCTATTGTTCAAGTCAAATGAATACCAATATGATTAGACCTTTCCGCATACATTAAACCAGGATGGGAGGCTAGACGGATCGATAACAAGGCAAATTAAGCTGGAACTTTGTCCACGTTGATTTTCACAGATCTTAATCTCGCACACTTTCATCTGATTTAGTGTTTGTTGAATGTCTTAACTATATTCCTTGGCGACTTTCTTATAACCATGTCTGTGGTGTATTAGTAATTTCTCGTTAGCTTTGGGTCTTCTGGTTTATATAAGACCAACATATTGCTAGTTCTCGTACGGTACAAGCGACTGCAGACCTCAGGCTGTCACGACAGCAAGATTACTCTGAGATCAAGCATGTCTCCCGCCTTAGTGAGACGTGAATTCACAGCAAATTTAGCAATTGTGGCTTGAGTTCAATTAGAACAAATCTGGTTATACGACTTTGTGGTTAAATATTCCTCGAAGTGGCCCATGAACAAAAACTGTGTTTCTATTGAAAGGAGAATTTTGATAGTCGAAAACATTACACCCATCTCATCAAACGACTCCCGAAATGATGCAGCAATGTCTTCTTCTCTTTCCCAGGATTTCTTTCTCACACGCACGCAAGCACGTACGCACTTAAACACTCCAGTCTTGTTTCTCATCAGATACTTATACGATCTATTCTTCAACTGAATATTTGTCTACAATGAGAATATTAGTCGAAAAGCGGCGACTGACAGGATCAGGTTTTCGAGGTGTTCACAGATGTCCCCTCGTACCAATTACGCGCTTGATATTACTCGGTAGACGTCCGAATCAAGACTGAGTGCTGCGAAGTAAACACCAAACATAAACGTTCCACCAGTGTTATTGTATTGCACAGAAACACACGCATCATCGGGGACATATTGCGGGAGAGGAGGCAGTGACATGTACAATTAACCACCAAGTTAACACAATATACAATGTAAAAGAAGTAACCAATAAACAAGAGAAGGTATTTGCAAAATGTGAAGGTTTAAAAATATTTAAATCATTCTGATAGGACACTAAAAATATCATGTTCAATAGTTTGCAAACAAGTATTTTTGTCTTGTTTGTATGTAAGAAATGTATTTATTCAACAGATATTTTCAAGAGAGGACTGGTATTAGCTGGTATTTGACTCTGTTGTCTTAATCCATATCTGGAAAGACAGAGTTGGTTGATGGTATGCTCATAATGAAAGATGAAACTCTTCTTCATTAAAATTCTAAAAAGTGCATTTAACCTAACAGAAGTAATAGCATATGATTTTATTTGACAAAGTGAAACCAAAGTGTATTGAATGTGTTACATTAATTTTGTCCGTCACAGTTGTGAAGGTCTTGATTGATATGATGTGGAGAGCCTCATATTAATTGTAGCGGATGTTCCTTGTGCCTACCCGCTTCTCATACCCCTGGTTATCAAAGATGTTCCACTGGCATTGATACAACTTTCATTTATGTTAGTGTGACTTTAATTCGCATAAGGAATAATGATCTGTTTCGTTGTAGGCGTTAGCGATGGCGTTGACGTTTTATCAAGATCTGAAGACCCCGTTTGGTAAAGATCAGTTGTCACACCTTGTTCTATTCAGTGTCATGTAAAGCCGTTATATAATATACTTGACATTAACCAAGTTGTGTTTGTTGAACGTCCTGGTGGGAATATGGTGATCTCCAGCACCTATTCTGTTTTCGATTAAACATAAACATAAAATACTACCTCAAATTTGAAAAATAGTGTTCCCGGGAAACAGTTAATGTTTTTCGCAGCCTTAACGGAATGGAATCATCTTAAAAACTTCCTCATGCCCCTTGCACAATATTTGCACGATCACCAATCCATTACTCCTAACACAGCGAATAACTCACTCTGTGAGTGGGGCCGTGTTGGCCCTATCGACTTTATGTCCGAACGTCAATTTCCCTGAACAGGCGAAAATTTGACGTTCATTAATTTGACAAATTGCCTCGTTTTGCCATCACACCTTCGTTGATGGGAGCAGCGGAAGATCACATTTTTCTTTCCAGGGCAGTAATTTCAAACCCTCCCCTGCGTAAGCGTACTCTTTTGCAATCAGACTGGTTTACATATTTGAGGGTTGTCACATGAGGTTGTGGTCTGTGCGTTTGATGAGTGTACGATATCTTAAGTGCATTGTACCATTCAGTTAAGTGTATACGGTTATTTCACATTCAGTTTCTTGAAGTCAAATACAACTCATGCAAGTGCTTCTGATCACCAGGTCAGCGTGACGAAAGGTAGTGCAACATGTGTAGAATGTATTTTTTTCTGTGTCTGTTTAAAAAAAGAATGTCTTGTCTTGAGTTTCTAATTTACGGTGAATCTGCTTGTCTTACACTTGGAATGAAAATGCCAAGGTGAACAACGTAAGATAGGAGTAAACATCTAGTCATTAATTGTATTCGTGAACACTCATTTGCCATGTAGGATATTTTTTATTTAATCCACGCTAGCAATTGCGTTAGAAGTTTAATCCTTCAAATTCCTTGACCTTTACAAGCAGTTTGGAATCTCAGCAGGCTTAATGTAAGTTTCTAGTTAAAATGTACACGAAAAGTCGCTTCACATTTTCCCTTGGTAACTTAGTCACAGAAGTTAGATATCCGGGTTTTTTTGCGACTGATAGTGAGACAAACTGTTCATGGGAAGTGACTGAACAGCCGACTAGCGAGGTCAGGTGGCCATTCTCACTGACTCGGTGGACAATAACTTGACACATGTCATCATACCCCATCGTATGCGTGGATCGATGTCCATGATGTTGATCACTGGATTGTCTTGTCCAGATTATTTTCAGATCGCCGCCATATGGCTGGACTATAGCTAAGTGCTGAGTTAAACAACAATTACAACACAACAAAACAAATTAAATGAGCATTAAATACAAGTGACCGATATTATGAGCATATAAAATTGCATTTTGAGGGAAGACGTTTGGATATTATTGATAAATATCATCGGAAATGATTAGAACATAATTCGACTGTACTAATATATTCTAAATCTTGTTGCTTTGTACAGATTTGTAGTTTTCACGTAGAGGCATTTCCATATGTGATGCACCAATAACAGATACATTTCCAAAGCAATTCCTTGTTTTCACTTCGCCTTATATTCTGTGTGTTTCTTTAGGTGAGCAATTGACTTGTTGCATGCGTTTGGTGTCGCCGAGGGGTCAGGATACGTGCTCATCTTATGGAAACTATTTGAAACAATACAGTTAGATTGAATTCACTACTTCACTACTGTTAGAAAGAAAACAGCAAAACCAATCTGAAAATGACAACTGAAATGCAGTCATTCAAATTACTACATACACGACCAACATGTTTTAAGATTCATTACACCTCACTAAAACAGAAAATATTCTCACTTTGAAATGTTATTCGATTTCTTTTTATGAGATCTTTGGTAATATGCAGGCCGCAATTGTACCGTATGATTTGATTTATCATTCATGAACAATGATGTATGACAAATGTTGGATCTTAAATACCACAGCAAAATCCCTGGATTCCACAGTTGTAATAGCTTGTGTCATCGTGAAAGGCGGATCGTGCTGCAAACATGAATGACGAGACAGATGCAAAGCACGTTCACACTTCGAACTAAATATGCATAAAATACAGAACAACAGATATTCAACACCAACATGCACCTTTGCTTCGTATTCTGTGATGGCACCAGTGATAATTTACCAATTTAAATTCAGTCTGAAGACGAAAGAGATCTTCTGGCTAGATATTCTGGCTTCGCTTCTTAATAAATTCACTTTCACTCCTTATAAACCAGTCAGTGTTTTGCATGTAATTCCATGCTTGTTTGAATGAATGCAAAAACGGAGAATGAGCTTCTTCACCACTGATGTTGAATTTAGAAATATTTAGTGGTTGTATTAAACCATTCTCCTCAGGGCAAGATGATAAAAGTTTTGTGTGGTAACCTGTAAATAATCAGTCGAGTCTGTTCCAATGATTGATATCATGAGAACCGATCCGATTCGCCGGATGCGACAATTCACCCACGCATCCAACCTTACCACCTAGCGAATTGTCGGCTAGCAGACAGTGAACAGTTGGCCAGTTCTAATTAGAAATACCCACACTTGGTGCTACTTTCGGGACCAAATCCACACCACATTCTAGTTGCAGTGTCTGTATGGTTATACTATGTTGTGAATACCACAAATGAGTTATTTCAACATTTTCCTTCATCGCACGCATTGTCCCAAACATCTCCTCGTCATTACATATATAATCCGTTACTCAAATGCTTCACCTTTCACTATTCATTCGGTTCAGATGACACTGAGTATGTGAACAAGACTTGATGAATGTGAAGGTCACGACTGTTTGCTATAAGATGGTTTCAGAGTTTTCTGACGATTGTTTGTTTAACGTTAAAAATTGAACATGCATGGCAGTTATGTAATTCCAAAAACATTGTGTGTTGAGAACCTGTCAACGATCTCAGCGCATGGAGAAGGTCACGAATGTTTGCTGTCGGAAGATTGGTGTTTGTTTTTGTTTGTTTAGCGTGGAATTAAATATACAAGGCAGTCCTGTAATCCAAAAAAAATAATAAAATAAATAACAAACTGTGTGTTGAGGATGGCATCTCTCTTCACCAAACATCATATTTACCACTCCAACAACTTTTTTCCCATTCGTTGCATAAGTGTAGAAGGACATATCGCTTGAAGAATCAATAACAAAACATACTTCCGAAAAGCCACAATCACATTTTTTCCAACACAACAGTTTATCTGATGTGGTATATTCAATCTGACATGGTGCGTACAGGACACAGTATGGTAATATTATAGCAAACCTGACTGTTATAGGTAGGTTTACATTATTTAGGTCAGCTTGGTTCCTGGTAGGAAGGAGAGTTTTGTTTGTGTGTTTGCTATTTAACACTCAGCAATATCAAACATACACTGCGAGGTGTTGAAGAACGTACCCGAGATGTCGCAGACAGATGTTCATGACTTCACTGATTTGATTGTCTCTTCCAGTCACGATTATTCAGAGACCGACGTCGTATCGCCGGAAAGGCAAACACGATCTTAATACCGCTTTAAATCTATTAAAGCCAGCGTGGTTTCATCCTTTCTTGTAGTTATATCATATCAGCATGCTGTGTAAACCTTTTTACTTCTCCCAGACAAATTCATCACACTCATGAAGTACATCAGTATTTTATTGACGTTTTAGAATATGAAATCCCATTTCTAGGATTATTCATACACATGTTGCTTAACATGGCCATTAGCGTGACCGAATCACTAGTGGAAAGGACAGAAAAGATATTTTATCTGAGACATTGACATACTGCAAATTTTCATATGATGGCCCAACTTGCAGCATTAACGAAACAGCCGATCGTGGAGGCGTCGTGTCAGGTTACGTCAAAATAATGAATAAAGCTTACACAATATGTTACAAAACAACAGAGTAATCACATAAATCAAATGCCTAATTCCTGGTTATTTCGAAACAATGCAACACGTCTACTACAAATCATCAACACAGTGATGCATTGTCATGGTGATAATCCTATTGTGATTTAAATATAACAGTTTTCATAATTATAAAAAGGAAGGAATAATTTCTAAACTGGAAATGTAGAATTAAAAGAAATTTCCTCTTGAATGTATCCTTTCTAATCAGTTGCACGGCATAACCTTATTATCTTAGAATAATCACATTGATATTATCCTTTTGAAATTAAAAAAAAGATGATTATGTGTTCTTTTCTGAAGTTTATCGCTACTAACACCTATGCCATATCATAGTCTTCTCTCTGTTATACTCACTTTGAAATGAGACCGTGATACCAACCGCAACTGAAATCTCAGATTTATATATCAGCTTGAAAATTATTTTCATTGCGATAAGATGCCTACTTTAAATGGTGTTGTTTGTTACGAATGCCTAAGATAGTCAGCATCCAATTATGCTTGTAGTCAGTGACACGCCAGTGTACATTATATTGTAACATGCTATAACACGAAGGTAGAAGACATGTGTTATGAAGTAAGTGGGGTTTTACGACGTTTTTAGCAATATTCCAGCAATATCACGGCGGGAGACACCAGAAATGGCCATCACACGTTATGCCCATGTGGGTAATCGATGCTTTATGGGAAACTTCGAATTCTAAAAATACATGTGTAATATTGTTTATGGTGTAATTTATGGAAAAAAGAAAATGTTGGATACATATTGTTACTCGCTGATTCCCATGTTGATATTAAACGTTGATCCACACTCTGTGCAAGAACTAGTGTCAGTCCTTCAAACAACATAGTTTTGTGAGCAAATTAACAAAGGTATTACAAATTAACGAATTTTACAAATTAATACTCATCACTGCACATATATTACAGTGGCAGTAGGAAATATTGCCACATTACAAATTTAAAGGCAGTATGCTACAAAAACAGGGATTACAGCAACAAAGACAAAGGTTTAAATACTGATTTCACTGCAACAAACGTCAAGGTTCCAAACATAACAACATCTACACACAACTGATGGTCTTCTTGTATCTAGAGATGTCAGGTGTGACGCAAGGGTTAGTTAGCATGTTTATTAAAGTTTGTGGTTTTGATTGAAGTCCATACAAGGAAAATGGAGAGGGCATAAGGAAGAGTAAAATTCTTTGGACTAGTCCAGTCTACAGCCTTAGATGTATCTAAACCAATCATCCCGACCTTATCGCTATTTGATAAAACTAATACGATTATATATGATAAAGACCTTTCTGTCTCTTTTGACAAGATTGGCAAGATTTAGGTAAGACATGGCAAACCCGCGCAAAGTGCTTACAAAATGTACGTACAGTTTGTTTTCTGTGGCAAGTCGACTCCCAGTGGGAATGTACGCGACATTGAACCCAAGAACACTGCTTTGGTCACACTACGGATAGTAGAGAAGCCTGCAAGTGATGGGGGTCTTACAATAAAAACAAATCTTAAAGAAACCAGCATGTTTATGTCAGTTAATTACAATGGAGTTCTTGACAATGCCTGTTTTTGCACAATGCACTTAAGAGAGAATATCGTACATACACAAGCTGTTCCGACACTCTACTTTGTGTATTTTTTTAGGAAATTACTGATTGTGTCACTAGACTGGAACATTAAGATAGAAAAGATACTTTACTAAATTCTTTTTGCATCAAAATACTAACTAAAAATGAATATACACAAAATTCATTGCAACATACACAGTAATTACATGCTGATGATTCTTATACAATTACGTTAGGAGTCATCGCATCCATGATGACCATTTGAAAACTTTTGCTGCATTAATAACACGAATACTGGATGAATTACTGTCGAGTTATGTTTGTTTAAAGGGACGGCAATCAAAAGAGACGTCCATGTGGAAGCAGTTCACAACGGTGAGATATAAATGGCAACTATCACTTCCAATCAACGTGTTATGAAAATCAAAATTTTGATTCTACAATAAAAACTGGGATATTTGTAATGGTCCAACCTTTCACTTTCTGCATTAACAGTTATAAGCGCATGTTCAGGTTCCTTATTTCTCCGAAAATCAACCATCAATTCTTCAATTCCTTAGTTTTCTTTACATTCAGAAACAAAAAGTCTGCACACCAGAATTCATGTTTTTCAATGCCTTGACAATAATTATCTTCAGAATCAGAATTTATGCATCTCATCTGCAAATGTCACAGTAAACACGTCATTTTATGACAAGTAATAGTTATCGATATACAACATGAAGAGGAAGGGTGAAAGAACACAGCCCTGTGGAGCTCCAGTAAAAGTTGAGAGATAAGATGATTGATAGCCAATGAAATTGACGTAATGAGTTCTATGTGCCATGAACATTGTTCCATATTGATATTACATAAAACGAATAAACCCTGTAATGTGAAAATTATGGAATACTGTAAGGGACATTCTCGTGATCTCGCATTCTCGCGATCTCGACCTTTGGAAACAAGCTCAAAATGTCAAAAGTGCGAGAATGCGAGATCTCGTTCTCACGATCTCGCATTCTCGTGTTTTTGGTACAGATCAAGTTTTTGTCAAAAGTCGACGACACGAGAATGCGACTTTTAAACATGCTGTCAAATCTCGCAATCTCGCAATCTCGACTTGTCAAATAAGGCCACAAAAACACGAAATCGCGAGAACACGAGAATTTCCTTTTCTCGCGTTCTCGCGATCTCGCGTTTTAGACGTTGGCGTTGCGCATGCTTATTATCACAAGGTCAAGGCGCATGCGCATGCTAGTAGTGCTGTGGTCATGCTTCTTTCATGTTTTTCATTGCCCAAGTAGCAGTTAACAAATTTATGACATAGCTTGAAAATACTAAGCATGTAATTTACATTCACGAAATGTAGGGTAGAGTATATAAGTCCGCTCCCGTTGTTACAATTTCCTACGTGCATAAAATCCTCAACATGTCCTGCATAATTTAACAAACTATATTGTGAATATCCAATGTAAGTGGACATATGTAAGTGTCTGGAAGCTGAGAAATATATTTACGTTAGAGAGAATAAGAAAAATAATGCTTAAAGCCGCAGCAATTCGCAGCTAGTCGCAGCAATACCGGCAGTTACAGAAATAATCACAGACCAGTGAGTTTCTCCATTATGTAATATCATATGAGGCCAGCATTAGTCTGTCTCACAGTCCCTGAAGACATTATCTTTTTCTACTGCCCAGCCCTCACTGCAATGCCCTAAATGAAATCTTGATTTTCCTCGGGTTCAGGTCTAGTCTGTCTTTGGCGCGTTTTCAGTTTAAATGGGTATATTTTATGCAATCAAAAATTGATATATTCACAGACAAAACGTTAATGCTAGGCTAACATATACGTTCTAGCAAAATTCTAACACACCAATTGTATCAATCGGCAAAAATTAACGTGTCCAATGTTTTAGTCGACACCATTTTAACCACTATGGGCCATGAAATATTAATCTATATATTTTCTTCCGCTCCAGCCTGACTATAAAACACCCTGCCTTGCAGTATTCTTTTGTCTCCACATTCAAAGAAATAGAAATACATTTGTTTCGTAAATATCAGTTTTCCTGTGGTAGCCATGGGTTCCAATGTCTTATTAACCACCTGTTTATTTCTGTGTATTTCGGGAAGAACACACCCTTCAATAACAATAATATACGCGATGTACATAACATTAAAACACATCTGATGAACATGCCTTCATAATAAACAGAGGGCATATAAAATTATGTGAAAACTTCTCGTATGCGCTTCCTATGAGCGTGTATGAGCGTCAAATCACCACCACCACCACCATCATCATCATCATCATTGCAGATTTCTTTATGCGCCTTGTCCACGTGAGCAGATATGCTAAAGGAGCAAGAAACTAAGATCAAAAGAGCCCCCGACATTTATACTGTGATGTGTACGCGTTCCAAATAGAGTTACTAATAATACTTTGAAAACACGTATGTTTTGCGTCCTGACAGATTGAATACAAAGTGTTCGCAAAAGGTGAACTTGTCCTACCCCACCGACGACACCGTCATAAACACACTTGAGGCCTGACATATATTGTTCACCTGACAAAACGTCTTATAAAAAATTAAATATATTCAGTCCATGTGCCAAAGAAACTTGATTTAGAAACAATTTTGTAAATTCCCGAATGTGTTTGTCTTAAAAATCTGTTATGCTCAACTGTTTCCCCTTAAATGATAACAGAAGTTGAATTCCATTTACAAGATGCCAGGACATCATTACAATGTGTGTTACGAAAACGGTTATGTACAGCTCAATAGTTGTTATGCCTTCGTGTTTCTAGCATGGGAAATGATTTAGTTGCTTTTGATGGGTATTTTCGTTACGTTGTTTACTGTCGATGTTCTTGATTTTCAAATATTTACATTGACTGTATCTCTGTTGTTAATGTGGTGGAATGACACCTGAGACAAAACACAGTGATGGGACTTATGTCGCTTTTATCAATATTCCAGCAATATCACGACAGGAATACCAGAAATTGTCCTCACACATTGTAGCCACATGGAAAGTCCAACCCTGTCATTCCGAGTGACAAAAAGTATAGAGCAATATATTATAATCTGTGCATTTGTTTTCTCCAAAGTTCAACAATTATTGGAAGGTCTACAAATTGATGTGAAATGAAAGCATCAAAATGAACACAAACGCGTACACATTTTCATTATCGACACTAACATACCGGAACACAATCGTAATCAAGTTTGCTTGCTTGATCGAAAAACAAAATAGCCGGCGCGGAACGCACTCCGAACGAATGAAAGGCGTCTTGAGATTGACAAAAGTAAGCAGTCAAGGCTACATACAACGTTTTCAAACCTGGATTTCGTCTCCTCCGAAGACGCCGCTAATGGACGTATTATCGTCCTGAACCAAACCATGAATAATGCATACGCATTTGTTCGCATTGTGTCCACTTCATTCGTTTACATGAAGAGAAATATGGATAACGTCGCATGTACGTTATATCGCTTATATGAGTAGCGGGAAGTAAAGGCTACATGCAACGTTCTTGCAAACCCGGATATCGTCCCCTGCAGAACTCCACAGACTACGCTAATGAACGTACAGAGCACGCATAACGTCCTGAACCAAACCATGAATAATGCACACACATTTGTTTTGCATTGTATGCAGTGCATTGTTAGACAAAAGCGAAATGTGGCAACGTCTTTTAAACGTTATATCGCTTGTTCACATAATCTTCTGACTAGAAGGTTCCACGGACCGAAAATGGATTTCACCATGGCAGCACTAAAGCTTATTCCTCCTAAGTTGTATATGTTGAAATGCCATTTGACAGAATTGGAAAGATGCACATTCCCCTGAAAAACTTGTTCTGATTGCTATATAGGGGCGTGATGTTCTTCAGTATTACCGTGCTCTTTCTGACATTTGAACATGGGTTTTTGGGTATAAGTGCTTGCGTATGTGTGTGTGTGTGTGTGTGTGTGTGTGTGTGTGTGTGTGTGTGTGTGTGTGTTTCCGCACTTATGCCGTCTCATAGATCTTGCCCACTGATATATCACACAGCACTTCAAAATGGATTCATACCTCGGAAACTGAGGAAGCACTGAAGAGGGGCACTTTTATGGACTGACAACGTCTGTTTTTGCAATGGATAGGACGTTTCGGTGCAGGCTCGTACACTGTCATCAACCAAATGAACATATACACAAGGAGAATTATATATACATGACGAGTATACATAACCCATTTTTCATTGTACACACGAAGAGCCGTTGAATGGCGCGAGATCTTGTGCAGATAGATATTAGTTTTGTGTGGAAGAAAGACCTGGACTAAATTAAAGAGTCTGGATCAGACAATCCAGTGTTTCACGTATACGGTGAGATACGATGTGAAGTGTCAACCAAGTCAGCGAGAAAAGGCTGCCTTATCAAGTCAGGGCTAGGACAAGACACATTCTGTGTCATGTTCATGGTCCTCACACTCTAATTTATCTCAAAGTTCGCGATCCTGTGTCTTGTGGGCTCATACAAGAATGGCTTCACGACTTCCAAAACCTTCTTCGTAAAGTGACAGTGTGTAACAGGCCAAGTTGTATCACCCAAAACCTAGAACTAGGTATCGTTTTACCTTAGGACTATGACTAAGATGAATTGAATTGCTGTGTACTGTGATAGAGTGCTTTTTGTGTCATTTCTCCTTTAATACCTCTCTTGGTAAAACAAAAGGCATATAAATCAACCTAGCGTAAATGGTTAAATGTGGTTACATACGATTGCGTATGGTTATTCGTGGGCTGTACGTGATGGGAATTTGATGCGTTAGCACGGACTAGCCGTCCCTTGCTCAGAGTTTGGGGAACTGTAATCAATCAGTTGCCAGACAGAGATTCGTAGCATTGATTTACGGTGCCAGATATTTGGAGATAAATCAGAGGAATATAATGAAACCTAAAGTCAAGTGGTATGGATGGACGTCTAGCCCCCGGAATCCATTTGCAGTGAAGTTAATATATATTATATTAAACATTGATTATTTTCATAACGTCTTATCATTGATAAGCTGGAAGATTTGCACGTACGTTGTCCCCTGGTAATACCATACGTGCATTTTGGACTTCATCAAACATATTCTTTCTTTCTTTGACTTTCAACGAAACACGCCGCAATTGGCCAGCTATGTGGCGGCAGTCTGTAAATATTGAAGACTAGAAAAGACAATCTATCGACCAACAGAATGAGTATCGATCTACGAAATTCGGATACAGTGACATGTGTCAACAAAGTCAGCGAGCCTGACCACCCGATCCCGTTTGTTGCCTCCAAGAGTGGGCTACTGAAGACCAGTCCTAACCCGGGTTCGGCACATATGAAATGAAACGTCAGCAATTGCGAATAACCGAAAACAGATTCCATGCGAAAAAGTCCTATATAGAGGTGAAGCTGATAGAAAGAAATCATCAGGTATTCACTTTCCTGTCCTTTCTTACCGGTCAGCCCCATCATTCACCCAAGTTTCATAACTGATGTAAAATTAATGTTCGTTGCCTGGGAACACTATCCATGCCACAAACAAACAAACCTGACAATCACGAGATCGACGGACAGTACATTTGAACCACCTTCCGACTGTCTCCAGGATTACACACACACACACAGTCCTTGATACAACGAATATATCATTTGAAAACCGACAGTAAAAGCCTGCTCATTAATGCTCTTGTCGGATGATTTCATCCATTGTATTAAGGACGTCCTCTTAGCATTAACACCACCACATCCATGGCACTAACACCGTTTTCGAATCTACTAATTAGTACCGCTGGACCAACATGACCAGTAATCAGGGGTTGACTGATGGATGTGAGATCGATTAGACGTCTAACAGGAAGAAAGCAATTAATGTATGTATTAATAACACCAAGAAGCGGCCGTATAAACAGAGTGTCGACATACCGATTTATTCCAGTCCTGAGACTGATCTATCATGGATGAGCGAGTAATAAAATGTCAGCGTCGGGAACTTCATGTGAGAGTTAGCGACGTTCGTGTGTTGATGCTTGTAAGGAGTGATGATTTACCTTGTATACTGGAGGTTACTATAACGTATAATGTCTATACTGTTTAAATTGACACATTAAGCCAACACGCCGTGTATCAACGACTAACGATAAAACCTAACCCAGTAATCATAGGATCCGTTAAGATCTGATTTGGTTTTCAGAAGCAAATTGCTTGCCATAGCATGTGACCGATGGAATCGGGGGGTCAGGATCGCTGGGGTGTTTTTTTTTGTTTTGTTTTGTTTTGTTTTTTTTATGTTTTGTTCTTTCTTTTTTGCTCTCAGATAATAATTCTGGTTTATATAATCAGAACCAAACAGAAATAATATAAGGCGAAAAATGGGAAGCATACCCTCACGATTTGGTGGCACTGACACATCACAATAATGCCAAAGGCGAAAGTGTCCAACAGCAAATCCCATATTCAACATCGGCCAACGACGATACTAAGGCTTAGCAAAGAATATAGATAGATAGATAGATAGATAGATAGATAGATAGATAGATAGATAGATAGATAGATAGATAGATAGATAGATAGATAGATAGATAGATAGATAGGAACATTTGAGAATACAAATTCCCTGATGACCTGATAAAGAATAAGGATCTACCTCTTTCATACCCCGCCGCGATTCTCCACTTCGTCCTACTCAAGCATAATGTTCTGACGTGTACGTTCCTTCGGTTGACCGTAACTCTGTAGTTAAGAAGACAAGTAACCCACTGATCACCAAAAGCTGATATTTATTGGATATGAGATCTGATCAATCCTTGACAATCGCGTCTACTCTGATGTTTACGAAGCAATGAACAGGTCACAATAGCAACCCTTACTGTTATTGGACTGAGCGTGGCGTCATGGTGAGAGCCCACAGAGGTGAGGTAGCAGCAATAAAAAGTACCAATGAAGACTTCTCGTCAACTTGCTTACGGTCTGATAGACCAATAGGTTCATTTGCTTTCATTTGAGGATCCCGACCGACATCATTACGCATTGAAATTTTATTGATACCGAAGGAATGATTTCACGTTGAAGTCTAGTCAGTATTTGCCGTTGTTGGTTTTCCACTCCAGCAGCTGTGCTGATGAAAAGCTTCAAGAGTGGGTATATGCAAAGAGGTTCTTCAATGATATATAGGAGGTTAATATGTAGCCCTGCAGCCACGAACAGCTCATCAAGAGTCAAATTGTCAATGATACGGTGTTATGACACAACGTGAATAGATTCAAGAGAGGCAAGGCGCAGTAGAGCACAGACGAAACGTTCTCTGTAATTTCCTGTCTTGTTTTACCAGTGAAGATCCGGGTCAGAACTGGTGTCCAGAAACCCATGCTCGTCGCAAAAGGCGACTACGCAAATGAGATTCGATGAACACCGCATTCAGCAATATCCATGTTATTTGGCGCCGGTCAGTAAGTAACTGAATCTGGTCCAGGTACTCCAGTGCTGAGCATCACAAGTATCGATAAGCGTATACCATCGGATACGATGACGTCAGCGAGAAAAACGACCCTTCCGTTTGTCGTCCTTTACTCTAGTATTGCCTGAAGTCTAATCCTGTCCCGGATGTCCATGGATCTTCACTGCATAAGGGTCGGGCTGACTCCTTCGCGAGATATCATGATAAATAGAAATGGAATGTCGCTGCACGTATTATGTGACGTACGTACAATTCCGGGGTAGAATAGGCCTCCAGCAACCCATGCTTGCCATAAAAGGCGACTATGCTTGTCGTAAGTGGCGACTAACGGGATCGGGTGGTCAGGCTCGCTGACTTGGTTGGCATATGTCATCAGTTCCCAATTGCGCAGATCGATGCTCATGTTGTTGATCACTGGATTGTCTGGTCCAGACTCGATTATTTACAGACCGCCGCCATATAGCTGGAGTATTTATCAGTGTGGCTTTGTACAACAAGCCAACCAACGAGTGCGGCGTAAAACTAAACTCACTCACTCACTCTTCCACGGAGTTAGTATAAATCCATACGACAATACCTAGGCTAATCTCAGATGGGTTTACTTTATAATCACAATAAAGTTCCCATCAGAGAGACTGATAATGTTTATATCAAACGCTGATGGGATTTCTTTCGGGCTGTTAAATTGAGCCATTTACATTATGTGAAAATTTCAAATCTTAGATGATGTTTATTTCTCTCGATGCAGACCCACTGACATTATAGGAACGCACCTGTCAGCCATTGTCAGATAAACCGTTGTTGTACAGCCACTTGGAACTTTGATCAAAGACCCGCACCATGTGTTCCACAGCTCTTAGTGGTGCTTCATAATGCCAACATGCAGAACCTGAAGACAATGGTTGGACGTTCACAGGAAGCCGGAAGGGCATTTGATGGTTTATTCCTTCTCCAGTCTCAAAGGACCACGTGGAATCCTTCGTTGTTCAGACGTCTCTGTTGTCTTGTGGATGAAGTGTCCGCCTAGGCTGGTACTTGAAGTTGCCCTGTCTGGCATTGCTTATTAGTGGATGGAACAATGACGTTTGGATGTAGTTCACATTTGACATATTGACTGTGTATATGATAGTATGTGATATCATGAATGCATTTGATACAATAGTATAGGCTGGTGTGTTTTCCATTGGGAAATGTTAAAGTCTACAAAATCAACAGAATCAGGATAGTGGGGAAAATGTACGTCTAAGGGTTTTTTTCATTATTGCTTCCTCGCTGATTCGTATGTGTTTTGTTTGACTGGCCTAAAGCAGTTAAAACTTATTCTGTCTCACAGTTCTTAATTGCATTATTAATATCAACTCTGCTCTTTCCGCAGTGCTAGCGCATATATATGTTTAAAAGAGATCTGTTACATGAGTTATGATATATGTTCTGTGAATAGATGAAGTTTTATAATTGGTTATTCAGATTATCAACTTAGATTGTGACTGTATCCTCAAAGGAAGTTGAAATAGCATAAACTTATTGTCCTCGGGTGGTACATAAGTCTCCTAAACTTTCCAAGTCAATGTTGCTCAGCTTTACTTTTTAATCGTAGTATTCTTCTTATTTAAAAGTTCGGCTAAAACCTCCAACCATCGCCAGTGGCTGAAGGGATGGTGTAAATCCAACTAGGGTCCATGCAGGTAGCAAACGTAATGTCAGTCCCCATGGTTCCTCGCATGGTGATCTATCCTCAGTTCTTGGCGATCCATAGCTCGTATTATATTCTTTATTGTCTTCTTTAATTAGAATGTTTTAGCTTTGCTCACTAGTGTTACATTTATCTCTGTGAATCTCTAATATTTTACTGTTCATTGTCGGTAGGTTTTAATCTTCCAAATGCTTTCGCTTTCTGTTGTATAAATTATTTTCGTCACAACATGGCTGAGATACCTTTTGATGTGACGTTGAATATTAACTCTTTCACTCTGTCATCACTGTTGTTGAGCGTTGAGCACTGGAGTGCAGCGTTAATGAACAAGGCAATAACCATCAAACCATCATTATATCAGTTCCACCAAATACCGGCATATGTTGTGTTCTTCACCTTGAAGTCTACACACAAGCGTACGCATCACTCCACATGATGTTTGCTGTTTTTCGCCATGCTCAGCAATATTTCAGCTGTATGGCTGTGATTAATGCCTTTGATTGACGTCGGTGGGGTAGGAAGACAGGGGTAGTCACGCAGTCATCCAGGCTGTTGCGCACTCCAATCCTCTTTCAGACAGAGATCTATACTTACTGACACAGGGTGGTGCTTGGTCCAGCAATGAGTGACAGTTGACAGGTAATATTCACACAGACTGAGGCAACCTGTAACTGGTTTAGACCAGACATCACCATCGAGCCGTTATTGTAATTTTCAAAACTTAACCAGCCAAACAGTCTGCGCTCACTGGAACCGAACATCGAGTAGTGAGTGAGTTTACTCTTACGCAATATTCCAGCAATATCTGGATACTGGGGGACGCCAGACACACACTTTTAAAAGTGAATGAATTTGGCTCGTAGTCACCTCCATACAAGAAATCCTTTCGTGTGGGTGACCCAAGAAGAATATGGCTTAAGAATTCAGCAGCCCATGCTTGTTGTAAAAGGTTACTAACGGAATCAGGTGGTCAGGTTCGCTGGCATGGTTCACACATCGAATTCCAATTTTCTTAAGTCGATGCTCATGCTCTTGATCACTTGACTGTATGATCCAGATTGCTTGCTTGCCATAAAAGGCGACTATGCTTGTCGTAAGATCGGGTGGTCAGGCTAGTTGACTTGGTTGACACGTCATCGGTTCCCATTTGTGCAGATCGATTCTCATGTTGTTGATCACTGGATTGTCTGATCCAGACTCGATTATTTACAGACCGCCGCCATATAGCTGGAATATTGCTGGGTGCGGCGTAAAACTAAACTCACTCACTCACTTTTCTCCATGAATGATGTCTTAGAAGCTTGGAGCGGTGTCTCGTCATAGAAAATGGCAGCCTTTCAACTACCACCTTGGCAGGATCGCCAACGAGAATAATCACTCAAAGCACATAATCTAACTTGTATTGCTATTCAGAAAATTACTGTTATTCCTTATTTTGAGTCATTTTCGAGTGAAACCTTTTAACCAAGTTACAGCGGTTTCTGTTACATGTGGTTTTCATGTCAGGCAATTGTTCATTGGTATCCATAATTACGGGTTTACATGCGACACTTTAATGGAGAATATACACGCAAAATGAGCTTTAAGAATCTATGAAACCCCTTTCAACAATTAGGTTTGGCTTTCCATCAGGCTTTCTGCCAACTGTTTGCAACAAAAAGAATGATATGATTACAGCTTAGCTGAATGGTTAATGGTTTTGAGCATGGCATCCATTATATAGACGTGCGATGTGGACAATTATCATAATGTACCGACGTAATTTTACAGTAGAAGAAAGGTTTAAAGGAAAAGTTAAAATGAAAAATGAAAATATCACGATTGCTGTATAATGAGCAGCGCTTCAACATTATATCTGACAGCGAAATAATTAGAACTGCAAAATGTGTACATAAAACAAACGGACAATACATCACATAATACCACGTCACATATCACAGAAAAAATGGAAAAACGTTTTGGAAATGATATGTTGTCATGAAAATGTGGTTCTTTCAAGAATCCAATTACATCGTGGTCATGTACTTTCAAAAGTAAAAAGTAATTCCACCGTAGAAACACTGAAGTATTTATGAAGTATTAAAGCTGCATCATCCTCGCCACTATAGAGGTGGTGTGGTAGCCTAGTGGTTAAAGCATGCGCTCATCGCGCCGAAGATCCGGGTTCGAGTCTCTACGTTGGTACAATGTGTGAAGCTCATTTCCGGTGCTCGCCGCTGGGTTGTTGCAGGAATATTGCTAAGGTGGCGTAAAACCAGATTCACTCACTCACTCCAAATCGGTCGATGACAAAACTAATGCCATTGTGACATTTAACGGTAACCCACTAAAGCTGTATCCGTACAGTCAGTCAGTGGATTAGGTGTTGGAATTGACAGATAAGGCACATGGGAGCATCTTCCTCCATCGGGAGGAAAGCAGGATAATGTGAAAATAGGATTGGCAACGTAGCTTGCCGTTTCTGCTGATCTCTGGATCTGTGTTAACATTTGGTATCTGAGTATGCGTCGTTGCCACTGCAGTATTTCTTCTGTCTGTGTTCCTGCAGACTCATATACCAAATCCTTAGTATAATGTGCTTATCTCAGAATCAAGATCAAAGGTTTTAAACTGTGATATAAAAGATGCTCTCCTCATCAAATATCACATATCATTCAAAGGCTACTATTTGTTAACTCTGGTTCTTAATTGCTCTGAAGAGGCAAAATTCTGCATGCTCCCACATTCTCGGGTTGACTTGAGAAATGTAAGTTCAAATGTCAGATAAGTGGATAGATTACTCGTATGGGATCTGTTCATTTGTATGTCGGGAAATGGCCGGATGTTAACATTTCACATGTGTGTTTTTTTCACCTTGACAAGTTAGTTTTTATATTATATGTCAAGACCATTCGGACATTTCAAACTGTTATACATCAGTGAGAACATCGATGACCGATCCCATTTCCTTTTTTAATTAAATTCGCTCACTGGCGTTACTTAAGTCGTGTTATTGCACGTTAATTACATTAATGGGAATAAAAACCACTAAACGTCTGATTTCAGGTGTATGTATAATACATTTATACATGCTTGCATGCGTATGCATGCATGTGAGAAGAACATGCATTCTGTTATGGTTTTGAGGCGGAAGCGTCGCCGGGCTATCCAGCTAAGACAACAAATGGTTTCACATGAACGACGCCATAAAAGCACGCTCGATGGGAGAATTGCATGGTCAAGCGTGATGTCATCAAAATGTTTAAAAGAAAAAAATGACGTCCTATAACCATGGAACAATCAGATAATAGATATCCACCCCTGTCTATACTGACATCCACCTCCTCAGATGATTGGGTCACCAATTAAACAAAAGTGGGTTTATTTTTTAGACCATTATAAAATGACATCACAATTATATACGGCATCGCTATTCTCACTGCCATCTTAATAGGAAGGTGGAATAGTAGTGTTGTAGTTGACAGATAATGTACATTATGTAATGAAGCAATATGCCCAAGTCTAGCAACCATAAGAGAAATATATTTCTATGTATTTTTGTAACAATCCTTCAGTAGATAAATGTCCCTCCCTCAAGTAATAAACCATTTACTTTGGAATTACACTTTCATATCAAGGACAGTTTGTGTTTGTAGAAATGAAATATATCATGTACGCTGATACTTTTGCCATGAAGAAAGTCACACTGTTCATGCTGTAAAATGTCTGTATGTTCTATGTCATAACATGCGATGTATGGGAATAAACTTCTCATTGCACCTTTTGCGTCACACATAGTAGCAAGTAGCTTGCAAATCCATGTTAGAACATGCCCATGATCGAAGGAGACACGCTACTGACGACTACAAAAGGCATGAAGACGTCAAGAAAATGAATACATCGTCTGCACTCTATAGAACTGAGACATTAGACATGGTCAGTCGCCACCACTGAAGCTACCGCGACCGCGACCGCGACCCCGACACTGTATGCTGAAAAAATGAAGGAGCAGACATTCAGTCTAAATACCATGAGGACGAAGAAGCATCATTCTCCAATAAAACGCCTTACAACCAACAACAACTTCGGCGACCATGACGATTTACCACCGACTTCGAAGACGACAACCATCATTTACTCAATTACTGTAACTGCAACACACTACCATTCCTACAACAAACGAGTACATGAAGGATAAATATAACCACTGACAATTAAAACACAAGGCAAACAAAATTAACGCTGGGCAAAAGATATGCTTCTTTCCACAGACATGCACTAGGAACACACGAAAATCAACCCCCATGTCCGATAAAACAGATCATTTCAGTTTTGCTAAAACGTTCAAACTAAAATCCATGTGTTATTGTGGCGAGATGTTTGTATCGTAATTGCCATAAATATCGAAGCGTCCCTATAATCACACTTCGTTTCACTTAGCACCTTTGTTACCAATCCCAGTGACAAGGCAACGATTATTGATTACGTAAACGTTCCATAAAAAGATAAAAGACGTCTTTTGTTGTCTTATGGGATAGGACGTAATAGCATAACCATCTTTGAAGATGCATTTAAACTAAATGAGGACATGGATAGGTCAAAGTTTTTTCATTCGGGCTAAAAGAAAAGTGCCACGTGTAAACTGCAAACAAAGTACGTAGAATCGTGGCTATCCGAACATAATGCCTGACTGTGACATGCCCGTTGCTCCCGAAACGACGCGACCTCAGGGCATAGCACTTGGGTATCCATTCAAAGACATTAAGAAGTCACTCTTGTGCTTATTATCTTAGTGTTGTGATCAGTGATCAGTCAGTGTTCACTGCTGACTCGTTACCATAACTGTCAGCTGGAGTCTGTGAATATGAATGTTCGTTCTCTATGTCAAAAAAACATAAGATCATGTACGTGTATTTTCAATCTGAGTTAAGCGTAGGTGTTTCTCTGAATTTCTCACAAGTATTGACAGTTCCACACTTGACAGATGACTGTATTGTCATTTCACCTCCCGACTCACTGTTTCGGAGCAGTATTGCCGTTGCACCTCCCGATGTATTTTTCTCACAGTACTGCCATTGCACCTCCCGACTAACGTTTTTCAAAATAGTATTGCCATTGCACCTACCGACTTTCTGTTTCTCTTGTTTCTCACCAAAATTGTCAATGCACTGTGCGACTCACTGTTTCTCGCAAGGATTTTAATACCACCTCCCTACTGACTGTTTCTCACCAGGATTGTCATTGCACCACCCGACTTACTGCTCCTCGCCAGGATCTTAATCCCACCGCCCAACTGACTGTTTCTCGGCAGTATATATTGTCATTACAACGACTACTGAAACAGCATTGTCTTTACGTAAAATATTGTAGTGGTCGGTATGTCTCGGCAGTCATGACGTCGACAGGGATACCTCGCCGGTTTGGTCATCGTGATGATGTTGCGACAGTATTACCATTATTTCCACAGGTGAAACCGTCGCACGAATATGGCTATTACGGCGAAACTGCTGAATATATTATCCAATAATGTCTTGCCACCGCGTGACTGTCATGTTTCGCCCGTATTTTCTTCTTATTATTATTTACAAATTAAGATAGATATGCAGCAGAGAGGGTTCAGGTGATCCTGGCACAGTCAGGCTGGTAAAGTTCATCATCGGCTCAGGGCCCTCGCCCCCTCTACACGCAGCCCCTCCCACTGCCTAGTTGAACCCACCAAGAACTTTCCGGAGGATGTGAACACTCCCCAACTCTGCAGCCTTCCGCATATTTATCATGCTTTTCCTGAATCTTGCCAATCACACTGCTGTCAAAAGGGACATAAAATGCAATGATATAAATAATAATATTATTATTACAGGATATTTATATAGCGCACATATCCATGCACCTAGTGCTTGCTCAAGGCGCTGGTTTGTGGTTCCCTAGATTATTGGATGTCAGTCTCAAGGTCACATTGTATTATCAATCTCAACTCCCCGGGAGTATACAACTCTTGCTGCCACTAGGCGTACCGAGTGGCACTCTCATCCTAACGAGGTACCCAATTCACAGCTAGTTGAAGTGGGACACATAGCCACAGCCCTTTGTCCAAGTTCACTACACGTCGTTGTACCTGCAACGAGGTGTTTTCACGTATTCATGTGGCCACCACCTGATCATATACCAACGGATTCGTGGGTTCTTTTAAGTGAACAGGGTTGTGTACTGTACTCTAAGGGTTGTGACAACACTGGAAGAGTCTGAACACAATGTTTATTCTAAGAGGTTTTTTTAAACCCAGTCACAGGTGGACTCGATCCCGTCACTTCGATCTCGATGGATCACTAGCCTGACCCTATAACTAGCTCACCCACCGCGCCCCGCCCTTCATATCAAATTGGGAAAACGTACCGCCATTATTCATTTGGCGTTATCATTTCAAAAGCACCATGCATCTGCCGCCGTCTGGTATTGCCAGTACTAATAATACATTAGCTAGAGAAGAAGTGTCATACTTTGAAATATTGTCGTTCGGATTATGCATCAAGTAACATAATATGAGTATTTTAGAACTTATGATATAGACAAAGTTGATGTATAAATTACTTGTAGAATAAAAGTTGTTATCACTAATGTTTTCTATAGCGTTAGGTGATACAATGATGTCTTGGCTAGAGCAACATTGTTGTTCTAAAAATGTTCCACGGCTAGTAGCAGGAGATAGATTACACCATGGCACCACTAAAGCTTCAACTATCAAGCCATTATGTCTTGAGACATTTTTCATTTTGCAAAGATGTATATTTTGAAATGCCAACTGGGAGAACTGGAAAGCTGCACATTCCCCTGACACAACGCAAAAAGCTGTTCCTGTTCGTTATGTGACTGGGTAATGTTCTGTAGTATCAACTTGCTCTAGCTGACATTTGAACATGCGACTGGCTTCCACATGTATGTTTGGCAGTTAGTTCTGCAGTATATATCAAGTCCCTCCACCTCATGCGTAATTGTAGGTAACCGTTTAACGCGTGCGTCCGTGCATGCGTCCGTGCATGCGTCCGTGCATGCGTGCCTGCGTGCCTGCGTGGTTATTTAGTTATGTTCCTTATGTATTACGGCTTACCAAGCTGATGAGAGTATAAAGCACGAAGTGATGTGGAATCCGGACGATTATACATTTGGTGAAACACTCTAGCATGGTGCTGACAAATATAAAGAGCACAAATAGCACGACGCACAACTTCGCTGGTGCAGCACCCAAACCTTTAGAAGTATGTCTCATCAGGAGGTGTGTGGAAAAAAGTTGAAGAAATATAATTTTACGTTTTTCGAACCGTCGGATATTTGTGAGATCACAAGAAGAAATGAATACGACTTCACCCAACACAAATCTTGGCGTTCCTTGTTTCTGCTTAGTTGAGACCCGTTTCTGTTTCTAATGTTATTAGAAATTGTGCTTTACTATACTCTGATACATTGAATTTTATCCCACTGATAACAAAGCCTCAGTCACATTTACACAATACAGAATTTTGTTCATGCAAAATATGTTTAATGCGTTTAAGAAGTATACCGTCGTTCTTATACACCAAATACACTCAGTGGAGTGGTTTTCCTGTCTGAACATTTTGCTCCAAATTTTGGACACTAGTGATCTTCCTTCTCATGATTGGTCTGATGATTAATTAGGAGATAAGCATCATGTGTTGGCCAATTTCCGGGTGTTATTGAGTATTTGAAGCACTGGAATGCATTTGGAACCGACGGCGTCAGCCGGAGGTTTCAAATAAAATATTCCCCTGCTTCAAATACTCAATAACACCCGGAAATTGGCCAACACATGATGTTTATCGACATTGTAAAAAGTAAGCCAAAGGGGTTTTACTGTCTGCACTCGTTTACATCGCGTACGGCTTCAGCAGTGAAGTGTCATCAGCTGGCCGTTTCATCTGGTTCCCATGGTTGTATCTGGGATTGTTCATTTGTGACGTCATTCTACCTTAAGGTCACAATATGATTTGAATGACCTTACCACTGTTGATGACACAACAAAACAATTGTTTACGTGTCAATACGCAGTGAATAGTCTTGCAGTTTCAGGAAATCTAATACCATTTGATCATGTTTTTCAACCAATCAGATTTTGGTTTACAATATGAGTTTGTTTTTGATGAAATGACTTGTGATATTTTACACTCGCGAATCACTAAAGAGGAAATCTCTGAAGCTACGAATAAAACTATCCAAGTCCCCTAATGAAGATAACTTGATGCCTGATTTTTTAAAACACTCATTGGATATAACATTACCTCATGTTGAATTGTTATTATTGTTTTGTTTGACTCTTCTGTATTGTCAGATGGCTGGTGCACAGAAATTATAATGCCATTGTATGAAAAGGGTGATTCAAATGATCCCAAAATGACAGGGGAAATCACTGTTCAGTACATTTAGCAAACGTTAAACACCTGCAATAAATAACAGGCTATCATTTGGGGCACATTCGTACGATAAGATTGTCGACTCTCAAGCTGGATTTAGAAATGGAGAGCGCACAATTATTAATATTCTGCAATCATTTATTCAACGATATTTGTTGAGATACAAAAGGGAAAAGTCCATGCACCTTTTGTTATTTTCTTTAAGAACAGCTTTCGAATTTGTGAATACATCAAAATTATGGTATGTTCTTAAACATAGAGGTGTTTCTCCCAGAATGTTTCATGCGTTAACTTCTATATGTAATTGTGTCCAGGGAATGATTCGTGCTAGCGCTTTATCTTTATCCCAGCTATTTCATTGTCCACAAAATTTGCGTCAAGGGTGCGGTTTAAGCCCGTTGTTTCTTTTCTTCCTTATCACTGAATTAGCTTCAATAGTTGCGTCAAGCTGTCACCCTGGAACAAAACTACACCCTGATGTTCGCTTGTTATTTGTTGGTGACGTAGCGTTATTTGCTCACACCATATATGGTCTACAAACATATTAATGTTTAGAGGCTTTTGTGAAAGTCATCAGTTATCTGTAAACGTAGAAATGCTTTAAGAATGACGAAACGAGAAAAACGTTTTATGAATGGAAATTTTGCAGTCTTAGAAAAGTGTAGATGTTATATTTCGAGATACTTGTCATGGACTTCTCTACGTGTATTTAATTATCCACTGCCATATGACCTATTTTTAAGATGTTTGACTCTAAAATTAGTCCCCCATTCTCCTCTGTGGATCGGAAATATGGGGTTTAGATAATTATAAAGAAGTTGAAATTTTACAAATGTTTGCATATAAACGATTTCTCTGGGTTAAATCCTAAATGTCGAACCGTATTGTCAGACGAGAATGTGAACGTTATCCAAATGTACATTTTTGCTAATGAAAGGGCCGTGTAAAAAACACTCAATCACTTCGAAAAAAAGACTCCCTGCATACTTCTTTCATAAAGACGTTGACGTATCTGTGCTTGTAATTTCTAAACGGTTCTAATTTCTATACAACTTCGGAAAATACTTGTATGCTATCAGAAGAGGTCATTGAGGGTACATTCTTTACTATCTCATCAGCAAATTCCCTGCTTGTTCGAGCAATTTACACTTAATGTCATTTATTATGGCAGCAGTTTTTCTTGGCTCTATTTGCATTAGTGATTTCCCCCGTTACCATTACGGAGCCATTCTTCTCCAAGCCTACAGATGGGATTACTGTTGAAAGAGTTCCATGTGGAGGTAATCATAATTGCAACCATCTCCAAAGGTGAAATAACTTTACAGACGAAGTCTCCGTGTACCTACCGGATGAACGAAGGTCGACCAAAAAGTCCTCAGAACTCCAAACGTACTTCTTTAATGCTGATGTAATTCTGAGTTCAAAGGATCGTTTCAGAAAATCGATGAGAGGTAAATAGCCAGTCTAGTCCGTATCATGAAAGTCGGTGTTTGTTTACATGGGTGGTGAGTGGAGCCTTCATGCCCCTATCGCAGAGTGCTCCACGTCAAGAAGGACTGGTTATCTGTGTTTACAAGACGTCTCTTAGTTCAACATCAGAAGGTGTCGCGGGTTGGAGACAGAATCCATGCGTCGGATCTCACAAGTCTTTGTGGTGGAACGTACGCATCTATGCTTGAGATCTTAACTGTATAAACGATTGTTTGTGCTTGTTGGCTCCTCGACGCCTACCCCTGCTTGTTGAAAGAGGTTACTAACGGGACAGGGAGGTCAGACTTGGTGACATGGTTGATTTATGTTATCAAATAGAAATTGCGTAAATCGATGGTCATGATGTCCATCACAGGATGTTCTGGTTCAGATTCGATTATTTATCGTGCCATTTAACTATAGCAGGAAACGTGCCTCGATGTGCCGAAATAGCCAAGCCCAAAGTGTTCAATTTATCACTTTAGTACCAAACATGAGATGCAAACCTCGACCAGCATTATAGTACACATCTCACGAATGCAGTTCTGCATACTAGTATTTAACTGCATGATTTTAAGGATAATATTGTCTCTCTTAAGGACGTATTTTCCGCTTTATTCCCTATCAAAATGTGACGTCATCATCAAGATCATCGGTGGATGACATGTACATAAAATAGCATGAGAAGTCTGAGACGCCTTTCCGCTCCAAAGTGACACTGATAATTGTTTTCTCAAAAAAGAACCATTGTCATTAGATATGTTTAAAGTCACTGCGTCTTTCAGGAAAACTTCAGAGGATCACAAATTGTTTGTACTTGTCTCACTAAGAGCTTGTGATAACGGATTCCGAGAAAATGCTTTTACACAAAATGAACCGTAATGATTTGCATTGTATTGAGTTTAAATAAGCATCTAATGGTTCAAAGCTTAATCCAGAAGGAGACCACTTATACCCTGAACAATGCTCAGTATTTTGCCAAATCTTTTTGTCATCCTGAGTGTAAAGAAAAACACTGATATCTAAATACTAAACTTGGCGCAGTTGTCGGTTTTCTAATTTCAAACGTTTCACGAAACGGGGCAATATGAAAATATCCAATATGACAGCCAAATCCAATATGGCCGACACAAAGTGTGACATTCTTGAATAGGGCGAGACCAACACTCTGAAAACGTGCATCACCCAATTTATATTACATGCTGTGATGTATCTGAAAAAATTAAAACGTGAATGATTTAAAGGTTCATTAAAAATAGACATGTATCTACAGCTTACGAAACTACCAACAGACTTCCACGTTAATCGTTTGCTAGTTATGCCATGGTGATGTATTTGAAAGACAATTTGTTAACCTCATTCCATTTGTCAAACCCATTTCTGGTGTCCCTCACAGTGATATTGCTGGAATATTGCTTAAAGCGGCATAAAAGTAAAGTCAGTCACTCGGGTTCGTAACAATTCGATAAGTAATTTGGGATCAAATTACACTTTCGAGTGCATATAATGTTTTGATATCTATGCTACATGTGCCAAAAACACATGTTCTCACCCAAAACATACCCTGTCAACCACAACACAAAACAACATAGCGCGCACACAAACCATGCATCATCGCTCTAAATAGGCATTAACCAGGAGCGTGACATCTGAGGACCGTAGCACGGATTCCGATTGGTCCGACCTTGCCTACAGGGCAGAAGCTGCCAGGAAGATGCCACGACAAGTGACGTGAAATATGACTTTATGAATAATACAATAATTCGACGTGATGGAACATATAGACTGCCATGCGGGAGCTAATAACGTTGGCATCCGTATCAGGCCTGGCATCCCTGTGAGGGTATGAGAACAAAGTAATATAGACATTAAGCAGCACAGTCAGTATGAGCACAGTGAGCAATGGACATAAAAATCGATTCCTGGAGGTCCCCAAAGAGAGGAGATTTTATGACTCCACAAACATGTTGTGTAATATGGCATTGTTTCGTTTTAGTGACCGTTATGAAAATACAGGCGGATGCCAATATATTTTTTTAGGCAATCTTTGAGGGAGTTAATGGTTTGAGTGATGTTTTGACGTCAGGTCGCGGTGTTTCTTTGAATAATGTAAAGGAGCATGATGTCAGAAAACAAGCTGGAGACAAATGGCGGTGCATTTTGAATATATATATGTTAGAATTCAGCACAACGAGACTGATTGATGCCTCATGTTTTGGGTCCTTGTGGTCGTGTCTTGTCGGTTTGCTTGATAATTGTAGTTCGTTCACAACAGATATTGTAGTCTATTCAAACACGAAAGTGCAACGAAATCAATTTGTGAAACCTCAAAGGCTTGGTGTTGCACATATAATATCCGATTTTGTTCCTGTTCTTTGTGTGTTAAATAAATATCTTTTGAAGCCGCACTCAAAGCTATTTTGTGCCACAATGCATGTAATCTGGTTTGGTCGAAATAAAGGCTGATAGCATGAGCACGAACGATGCCACACGTTACCCAAGTCTCACATTGTAATGAGCGTGTATAGTTTTAAGCAATACTCCCAACTTATTATGGACGGGGAGAGTATTTGGGTCTTGTACCCATTTTGGGAATTCTACCCAACGTTCAGGTGGCGAAGCAGCCGTGCATTAAACAATCATTCCAACACATACATTTATATTCATGAAGACAAACCTGGTATTTATTCTGCCGAGGGACTGTCATCAGCGTATGATCCATTCGCAAATACTTAATGCGTTAATTCCTCAATATGTCGTTCTCATACATCTGAAAACATTTTTCAATAGAATAACACTGTCTTTCCAGAAACCTAAAAAAACAATGAGAAAATTTAGTTTGAACAAGCGGCTGGAAATGTTTTGTGAATGAAGGTTCGTTTGCTCTGAGAGAAAAAAAGTAAGCATGTCTTGAAATATTGACAGGACAATGTCTCTGAAATTATATGAGTAAGAATGTGACACATAGTTACAAAGCTGCGTAAGCGTGTTGCTGCGCAAGCGTTTTTTTTCAAAAATACGAATATGCTTATTGCATGTAAAAAGGTATGTGTTTGAAAGCATGCGGTTGTCCATGGCGATGATCGTATTAATTGCGACAGTCATAGGAGTGTCCATGTGTATAGTGTTCTACCTAAATAGTGAATGTATTTGTTTAAGAAATGTTGCCATTGTTGTCTGGGGAACCAATTCATTTTATGAATTGTCGTAATTATGTTGTCTTTACGTCATAACGAGTTCACCAGTCTCGACAGTGACATGGCGTCTTTTCCCGCATAATGCGATAGTGTTGGTATCATGTAGTTACAGCCTAAATGTTAAAAGTATTTTCAAATTAAATTAAATTTTGAATTTCATTTATCATCCCAAATATGTGATGGAAAGTAGATTAAAATATACTCACGGTTGATAGCTGGAACACACTCAGCTGTACTGAGCGAATCTATGTCCAATCCTAACATTCTACTTATTTATACATTGGACTTCGTTCTCTGAGGAAAGCGTGCTAACATCGCTTGATGTTGAATTATTTTACCTTTTTCTGCATCCCTTGAAGGATCGAATCTCAGGTGGAGCTGGTCTTGTCGTGTTAGGGTTGCAAGACTCGATAAGTTGGTATATGCAATCGTAGTTCGCCTGCGAAGGTTGAAGCTGAGGACGTTCAGCACTAGCTATTTACGTATCTCCGTCACATTCCCGAGGGCTGCGTTAAACATTTCTTAAAACATGCAAACATAAAATGCACACAGGGTTCCTTGACTGAACGTATGTTGCACACACAGACAATGCACATCGGAGTGTGTTGATGTTCAGGGCCCTTATTCTCGAAACTTTCATAGTTCTACGAATGTGTTAAGAACGGGCATAAGAAGTTCGCAGGACTACGAACGTTTCGAGAACAGCTAGCCTGTTTGATGGGGAGAAATCTCGTAACAAGACCAGATCTAGTAGTATATATGGCGA
Source organism: Haliotis asinina (assembly GCF_037392515.1). Classification (NCBI taxonomy): domain Eukaryota; kingdom Metazoa; phylum Mollusca; class Gastropoda; order Lepetellida; family Haliotidae; genus Haliotis; species Haliotis asinina. The sequence goes on from NC_090280.1 coordinate 58,838,935, forward strand.
CGTCAGTATATTTGTTGGTAACAGTATTACACGACAATACTTTGAATTGATTATCAAAGTGATCCTTGTAATGCATTAGTGGGTTAAACTATGGAACGTGAGATAGCTGTGTTTCAGGCCATACCCAAAGAGAGTGGAACCATATCAGTGAGTGAATGAGGTTTTAAGCCGCTTTCAGCAATATTTCAGCAATATCACTGCAGGGGCACCAGAAATGGGCTTGGCATATTGTACCCATGCGGGGAAACGAACCCGATGAACCCAGGGAGCGAACGCTTTAAACACTAGGCTACCCCCCGAATTAAAACCTACATAACATAGATATGTAAACCTAACATACATGTGTAAACATACAGAATCGGATGAATGGGTAGAAATATGTAACTCAGGTTCGGATTAGAAATAAAGTTGGTCAAAAAAGTATATCTACTCCGACGCCAAGATGACCTGTATTTATACCATTTTGTTTTAAACACCACAAATTATAATATTCGAGATGCCTTACTCTATCTTATACTTGAATATCATCTCTGATATTTAATGGTCCATTCATATACTTTTCACACACACACACACACACACATATATATATATACTTAGATTATCCCAAATTCAGCTTGGTGCAAAGGTATATATATATATATATACCTTTGCACCAAGCTGAATTTCTAAGTCTAAGTCATAAACACATGCTCTGTTGTATTTTACAGTGTCAATCAATAGATTTTTGGGTTCAGTCACGATTGTTCACAGACCGCGTACGCGTCATACATTTGTAATATTAATGAATGTGGTGTCATATAACCTATAGATTCTCATCGTATGTAGCAATACTTGTGCAATCGTCTTTGCTTCCAGCAGTGATTTATTACGAATGTAGAATGGATTTGGTCGAATCTGTTTGCATATTTATTCATTGCTGTATCGACATGCAAAAGATATATCGTGATGTCTGTGATTATCCCATTTCTGTAAATTGTAATCAGCGTTCACAGCAACCAGTTTGTGCTTTCTTTATACAGTATCGCCGTTACGCCGTTTAACGTTGGGTGGCAGTCCAGTTGTTAACGCGTTTGTTCGTCATGCCGAAGAGAAGGGTTTGATTCTCTACATGAGTAAGTTGTGTGAATCCCATTTCTGTGTTCCCCGCAGTGATATTGTTGGGATATAAAACCATTTTCACTAACTCATTATGTGGCATCCAGTTAGTACGAGTTCCTTTTTTATTAAACCGTGATGATTCGTGTTAGAACACGTAACCCAAACCTGTCGCGAGATGCGACAACCGTGATCAGGCTCGCTCACTTGATTGACAATTGCCGTCGTATAGCAATAGTGTAGATCGAACTTCATGACGTACATAACTGGATTGTCTGGTCCAGAATCGATTACTTACCGTTATATAACTTGAATAATGCCTAGCGCGGCGCTAAACAACACGCTAAACCTCTTGTCTAAACCACGAAGGAAAGTGCCTTTTCATGAACAAACATTCATGTAGTGTTTAACGTTTTTAAAGTATTTTGTATGCAGCCCTATACTGAACATTTCTGATCTTACTTAGCATGTAAACCAAATTTAATGATCGCCAGCGACTGCCAGTGTTCCATTCTCCAAGTGACTACAAAGTCCATTTCGGGTGTTCACATCCTTGATATTCATGACATATCAATAAAAGTTATTCACACGATATTCACTTACTCTCCAGGACAAATGCCCACTGATTATTGTTGCCATGGCAACAGACATGTGGTTAGTTTTACAGGACAACTGCCCATTGATTAGTATACCAAGGACATCTGGTTATTGTTTCTCGGGACAATTGTCACCAAGGACAACGGCTACTTCATAGAAATGCAAATTGTGCTTATTGTAACAACAGGACAAGCATGTCTAATAAACCTTTGTGGAAATTTAAACGGTATTGCTTTTACTTTTACTATTTCCCTGTTGAATAGCTTGGGGCATATAAACCTTTACTTGTATGTCTTCTTTATGAAAGAAAAAACATGGAGAACTGCAAATGATACAAAACAAATTTCCCTGGGGATAATAAAACATTATCGTATCTGATCTTAACATTGATTTGATTGCATATTAATACTTTACGGTTGGTTTGTAAGAAAATATTATGCATTATGCATTTCCTGTGTGAATAAATCGGGATTCGAATGTCTTGAAGTTGGTCTGGCCATTGCCTTATATTGGAAGTAGAAACGTCATTACTCAAGAGAATAGAACTGACAATACATTTTAAATCTGTTTGCATTCACACCGGGGAATTGCAAAATAATGAAAATATTTAATGTATATTTATGTACAGCACGTAATCTATTTAATTCAATTTCAGACTGACGCAAACCCCTTGCGCCTCTTGTCTATTTGTTTAAACGCCAAAAATCAAACAGGCACCGTTATTTCATTCATTTAAGCGGTAGAGTATACCCAAAGGAGCCGTTCAGCGTTCATACGTTCCCTCGTATTTCGGAACTGAGGATAAAATCGATTTATTTCTCTTAAATGAATAAGAACAGAATGTAATCAAAACATACCGTAAAAATATGACCTGACATCCTTTTTCACTTCAAAGAGACTTCAAAAGTAAAATGAATATCAATGACATTAATCAAAGCTGTGCAGCAAATGTGGCTTATGAAATAACAATTTATGTGTAATCTACCGCTCGTTTTCCAGCGGGGACGATTCTCGTGCAGTTGCCGTATAGATCTAAAATGACTTTTCTGACCCAATCGAGCGGCTTCTATACAGTAAACATACGTCTACCAACGCCTGCCAAAGGTCTATTCAGCTGTGCCACTAATTGATGTTTATATTTTCTTCATCGGTGTGTGGTTGAATTACATTACCTAAGCCCCATGGCTTAAAGCCCGTTCATATTACAATGCCTGCTGTATCAGGTAACAGAAAGGAAGGCAACACTATTCTAAGACCAAACACCCTTAACCGACTTACCAAGATGATCCCGATCAATTCATTTTGAGTGAGTGAGTGAATTCGGTTTTACCCCGCTCATAGCAAAGTCACGGCGAAGAACGCCAGAAACGGGCATCACACACTGTACGGTGAATCTAACCCTGGTCTTGAGCGTGACAAACGAACGTTCAAACCACTGGACTACCTCACCGACCCCAGTCATTTTTACAAGGCTTACGAAATATACTTTTCAAAATTTGGAGTTATGTCATCTAAGTTGAAAGGGAACTATAAAATGTCACTCAGTTACATGAACAATATATTAACTGACAGTATTTCAGATGCGGTTTTTGCATAACTTCTTTTCTAACCCACCAATATATCATGTGCTAATTTGTCTTCAACTATGACCTTTAATCTGAAAGAAGGAACACATTTTTAGAAGACATATGTTTCAAAGAGCTGAGACGCGAATCTCGATTTCAATTAGATTGTGACCATGTATGTTGGTAAGTTTATCTTTATCCCATTACCATATATATAAAACTGTGCTCAATTTATATTTGATATAATTAGCGTTATTTGCCGACAATAGGTTCTCCGGATCGGCAATACAGATATTTTGCCGCAGGATCTACCTGCGCCGTGCTATGTATTTACAACTTTGAACCTTTAATCATTATTCTTGTAATAATCCAGCATCGTTCATGGTAAACTTAAAGAGATAAAAGTATACTATAGTATGAAATAGCATGTATGTTACCACAATGCTGAATCCAGTTTGTGTATCGTTTCACATTTATAAGTATAACGATAATATAATTATACTCAGCTACGTTTTTTCGCAAGGCTTAAATATACGAGACACTCCACAAAATAACATATTCTGCGTGTAATATGTAGCTTGGATATGGAATTATAACTACATTGATCTTTACGTAGGGCTTACATACCTGGCCCCCATTTCTCGAAACAAACGTAAGTGTGAGTGTCGACTTAAGTGACTGTTTTAACTTTAAAATGCATTTCCCAAAATGAATGAAATCGATGCTAAACTCGAACGTAGCAGACGACTTAAGTTTGGTGAGTAGATTACTATAGTTATTTGGGCTTTTTAGTCATTTGACCCTAATACCACCGACAAAAAGATTTTCCTCTTACAGGTATTCAGTTAAAAAAAATAAATAATGAAAATGTTTTCATTACTTGAAATCTATAACATCTTGCATGAATGTCTCTGAAGCATTACAGATGGCTTTGGTTATCCTATCTCCCTTAAACCGCTTAAGCGTCTCAATTAACTTAATGTAGCAGGTTGTGTATGCAAAACATTTACACACAGCCATCAAGAGCAGATCATAATTACGTAAGTTGTGTTATCTGATGTGCATGTACACACTCCAGCGACTACATAACGCATATTGCAAATTGATTGCCCTATGTAAAGGAAAAATGAAAAAACATCACTTCTCCCAAAGGGATGCTTCTCGAGGTTGTGCTTTCAAATGTTCTTTTGAGGTGCGTTTTGCACAATCGATTACCTTCCTAAGTGCTTCTCCAAGAACACTGAAGATGTGTGTGCATACATCTCGAGTATTGTTGCCTTCATAATGATGGAAAGCTCCTGCGCGTACTTTGAAATTCAATCCATATGCTGGAGAGCATTCTTATAAACACACAGCTTTGTATCCTTCTCCTCCAACGTATAGAACTTTCGTCAAAATTAAGCATTCTAATTGCAGGATTTTCTGTTATATATGTATACAATCGTTAAATTCGACGAACAAGTTTGAATTCGTCCTCTGTGATTTATCCAAAGCTGAACTGTATATTGTATATTGTATATTGTATATTATTTAGTACTTTCACATGGTTTAAGGACGTCAACACCAAACTGATAAAAATGAATTCATCTGTATCGGACACGATCCTTGTTATTTCTGGCGTGTGTTTTTCCAACTGGTCTCCATCTCATCAACGAAGGATGAGATATCACCTGTACCGTATTTTGAACCTGAAGCGTTAAATGCAATCTTGAAACCATTGTGCGGTCTAACCGTATTATTTGTAAAGTCGTCTCAGAACATCGTCCTCTCCTTTCCTGAACGTATATGGTCTTCTTCTTTTGTTTGAAAGGACTTTTCTCTATGCATCTTCCATTATGGATAAGAATTTCTTTTGCTAATGACATTTCAGGGCTCTTTCGTTTACAGGTAAGACGTTTCTGTGCTTGTATGTTAATGCCCTAAGCTTACATGTATCTTATGGATAAGAACTTTTATTATTAATGACCTGTCAGGGATCCTACGGTTATGGATAATACTTGTGTTGCTCTATGTTGCTTTTAATGTCTTTGAAAGCATACTTCTTTTGTGGATAAGAATTTCTGTATTGGCGCTTCAGCTTCATCCCCTACTGTGGTGAATTGGCATTTCTCTACTGCTTGCAATGACGTTTCGGGGCCAATTCGTGCCTTTTCGTGTATGGATTCGAATTTGTGTGTTGCTTGCAACAGCCTAGGCCTTTATGGATAAGAATTTCTGTATTGACGTTTGAGTATAATTTAGTCTCCTAACTATGATGAATAGGAACTTAGGTGTTCGTTGAAGTAATGTTTCGGGGCTACTTCGTACTCATTCGTGTAATGATCAGGATGTCCTTATTGATTGTAAGGTCGTTTCAGGGATATTCTTTCTCCTTGTTTTGCCGATCTGAATATCTTATTTTCTTCAGATAATGTTAGTCATTTACTTGTAACTACGTTATAGGCCTTGTACGGGTGAAAAAGTTGCGTTGAAACATGGCAACAATTAACGAAGATGTTATCTATATCCGTTTTATATCTTTATTGTACTGTGACAATCTTCTGTAGCTTGTAATATTTTATTGTTTGCCAAATATCAGACAGTTTTAATGTTCTATAACTAGTTTCAAACCACAATGCATCTCTTGTTATTCTGTCTTTCGTAGACATTTCTTTTCTAAGTATAATGTTACTGTGTAACTTGAAAAAGTCACAATATGGCTAGTAAACCGATGATGTGCTTCAATCTTTTACGTGGTAATGAATCAAGTGTACACGTTTCACGATGCTTTTAAGAATATCCCAAGGTGTATCACTGCTGGCTACAATTAAAATACACGTCAAATATGGTATTGATGTGTGATTGATCTGTGGTGTGGTAAAAGAACGCTTCAACCACACGGCTACCGCTCCAAGTGACCGCTGAAGACTTCAGGTTCCATAACGTGCATTTCTAACTTAAACATGTAGAGATAATATTAACACATATTGCACTCGTGCTAAAAAAGGACACCACTCATAACCAATTCCTTGCGAAGTCACTACACAAAAAAAACCACTTTCGTTAACCATTTTATTGTTTCTGGCAAGATTTTTCTTTCCACTACATTCCAAGTGACTGATTATCTACATACAAAGCTACACGTATATTTTATTACATATTATCGGGTTGTAACACACAAAGGAAGACACCCGTTTCCTCTGTACATTTACACCTCTTACCACTGTGGCGAATTGAGCATTTTGTTGAGTGGAGTTATCATGCACAGGGATCTTTACCACTTAAAGATATTACAAAGTGGTATAAAATACAGATGCTGTATGTTTTCTATTCTAACCTACTGATCGTATGAACTAGGAATATCAGAATGTATGGACCGGTGTATATATGGTAATCATACTACACTGTAATCTACTTAATGGATGAAGCGTACAAATACAAATGCTGCTGGCCATGCTTATGTTATGCATGTACAAAATAAATTTGCTCTTCTTACAGTTTCAGTGATCTTTAAGCATTTGTTAGTTCATAAAACGCCCATGTTTGTGAAGCGTCACTGAGTATGCCGACGGTACTCACGATTAAGGACAGGGCATTGTCTCTTTCATCCTTTCCAGGGAAGGATATTTTGTAACATCCCACATTTACCACGAGTCGATCATACACTTCCAAAGTTACACAACAATTCGACGTCACAATATCAAGCATCGGTTCCTTCTAAGAGCATCTTGAACCCGGGCGGCTGTTGGTTTGTGACCGTAGTCTATATAATCCACAGCTTTCATGAGTTCTTTAAACATAAGAATAATATGCCAGTTAAATTTTGCGGAACACTCGACGTAGCCACATTTCCATTGTTTCTTAACGAGGTTAGCCACCTCTCTTCGTGGCATTCCTCTTTCCTCAGCCAAGTCATGCTTGTTCCCGACAACGAAGATTGGGACATCGTGCATGTCCCTGCTCTCAAGGATCTGATCCCTGAGTGTCTTGATGTACTGGAAGCTTTCTTCGGAAGTGATGTCGTAGACAAGGATGTAGGCAGTTGCGTTTCGGAGGCCATATCCACGGAAGTCTGTCCACTCGTACAAAGAATTGACTGGAAAGTAAGGAATGTATGGACAGTCGATTATCTTCAGTTCATACAGGTGGTCGTTGATGATTACAGATGGACAAAAGACTTCCTTCTGCTCTGTGGGAATGTAATCCTCGGCGAACTGGTTGCACACAAATTGTCGAATAATAGAACTCTTGCCAACTCCCGGCGCGCCAAGTACAGCAAGTTTGACACATTGAAAGTCAGAATCTATTGTCAGATGGCTCGTGGCCATGATGAAAGACTCTCTCGCTTGTCCGAATCGCCGACTGCATTCTTTCCGCGTGGACCCCTTGTGTCGTCTGTTTATCAGCCACGAGGGTTTCCCCTACTGAGCAGACGATATGTAAGGACTGGTCTTAATCCCGAGCACGTTTTGGCCTAATATAGCTAATCTGTGCCATCATATCTTGGTGTCATTGTAGATATCGATTGAAGAACGTCAGCGCTGCTGCCCAGACTCCGAACGCTTTCCCGCCACCGTCATGATCGCCTGCTTTCTACTGGCTTCGTGTCGTCTGCTGCTAAGAAAATAAGAGAGTCAGTGAGCATGCGCAGTAAATGAGGCTTGAATTTAAAGAGATGCTATTGACAGCTAACCAAAGTTAGCCATTACAGGCGAAATTTATCATTTCAATAACGTGCTTCATGACTTTTCCCGCAACTTGTTTCTGTACTAATAATTGATTTTCTGGGGCTATGAGTTCTCACTGCCGACACGGAACAAATAAACAAGATTTATATTCCTTGGGCGTCTTGATCCTGTGTCACTGTACATATATGCGTCTTATCATCAGTTTATTGATATTGGAGATTGTATCTATGAAGTGTTATCATATATCCCATAACAGAACGATGGAAATGGCTTATAGACTGGCACATTGGACGATAACTGACACAAGTTACTACTTTCCAAAAGCTAACGTTTCGCAGTGATAAGGATATTTGCTTATATTTTCGTCATCAGATATCGGCTGTTTATGTTAGGGTTTGGGAGGCTCGGGATAAATACAACCATATTGGGCGTCGAACCCATGACTTATAGGGACATGACAAGCGATAGCATTGCACAGTAAGTTACTCACTGCCCCATGGTATGAAAACCTTCACGACATACAAAAGAGTCTTGTTAGTGAGTGGTTGGTTTAAAGGTTTGCATCGCAACATTGCAGCCATATCGAGATGTGAACAAGTTAAATATTACATATATCTCATAGAAGGACAATCAAACAGTAAGGTAAGCACTACAGTTGTAAACATAAATCTAGCTGTATCAATATCCAAATCATATAATGGTCCAATACATTATGTATTACAGATTAATGCAAGACTACAGACCACTAGCAACCACAGACAGACACCTTCCAGAGGATTCGTGAAACTTCGTGAAACTTCGTGAAACTTCGTTACATATCGAACGTGATCATTTTATGTGGACTCATTCTGCGAAATGACGTGTATTGGTGCTCTATATACAGGCACTTCAACAAGAAGGTTCATAATGGGAAAATATATTGTTTTAGCGCTATCCTTATACACAGGCTTAAAATGCCTTCAGTGTTTATGAAGGCGATACACCCAATCATAATGGCCACATTGATGAAAACTGAGTGAATAAGTATGGTTTTAAGGTAATACACCAGCAGTATCACGGACGGGGACACCAGAAATGGATTTCACATATTGTTCTATGTGAGGAATCGAAGCCAGGTCTTCAGTGTGACAAGCCAACGCTTTCACCTCTGGACTATCTCACCGCCATACTCATTTAATCATTAAAGCTAAGCAAATTTTGATCATAGTATCTAACTGGTACAGAATGTTCAGGGCTTGTTTTGATCCCCTCAGACAAACTAAATTTCAGCTCTAAGTACGTAAGTATTCGTCTGTCGACCGGCAGTGGTATAGTCGAATGATTCTAACATTCGCTCGTCTTGCCTGAGGCCCTGGTTCAATTCCAACATAGGTACAACGTGTAAAGCCCATTTCTGATGTCCCCGTCATGATGTTGCTGGAATAATGCTCAATGCGTCGTAAAAGTAAACTCTCTCACTCGACCATGACATCATAACTGACAACGATATACGCAACTAGGACAAAATGTCATGGAGTAAGATGAAAGGCGCGAATAAGGTCATCGATCGCGTTTGCATATGTCACTGAAGCCCTATTCAACCCGGATGAAATATTTAGGCACCAATTACAACTATTTACGACACGCGGCGCAACTGAACCAAGTCTCCCACACTATCTGCATTACCGGGGCCATGTGTGCATTAAAAACGATGGGAATATCCCTGACGGGCGTTTTACATCACGAATAATAAACACATCCTAGAATGAAAAGAGGTAAACATGTCAAAGTTCTGTCAGCAAAAGCCGTTGAGGTGATCGCGGTCTTTTCATGAATGGATACAACGCGTTTCCAATTAAAACCTAAAACGTGAACACTGTCAAAAGGAAGCAAAACCTTGCAGAAACAACGTATCAACTTGTTTCTATTTAATAGAAATAATTTGTTGATAGGATCCCTATTTACGTAACCTACTGCAGCTGAAGACATGCACTTCCCCAGAGTCACAAATCAACACATATTAAATCAGCGATGGTTCCGATTAATCTCCCTATCATTAATACCGTTTATACCCCGAGTGTAAATATTGATACGATGTGACATTAGACTCCCATTCGTTACTTGTCGGGACGAATTTCTTGTCAGATGCTCAATATCTCCCTGTACACATCTCCAATTCCGAAGCTATTCACGAAATCTCAATATTAATCACCGCTCTTGTTCGGGAGAGAAACGATCAGCCACATTCAGTGCAGTTTATAGTAACAACGCTTTGAGAAATCTTCAACTCTGGCCTGTTGTCGTGACTGTTTTCGATAAGATGGCGTGATGTAGTTGCAACCAATGCAACCAACATCTCAAATGCAGTCGAATTTAGTTTTCGTTAATGTAGGCGGCGGGAAGATGTGGACCCATTCGTGTCAATGTGCAAAATGATATCATTGCAACAGATCAAGAGACACAAAGTATGATGCAGTAACATTGAAAAACATTTCTTTCCATATTACATATTGCTGTCTGGAAGGGACTATCCATATATAACTACACCTGTTCCAGACGACCAGGCAGTTGCATGATCGATAAAGAAAAGCGCTTTCCTGGCACACACAGGAGCTACGAGAGAGAAAAAAAACATTATACATGTAGATGCTAGCTTGAAGGTACATTTGAGAATAAAGTTCTTCATCATACTGATTGAATGATATAGACGCATGTGTATCGATTAATGGGCAGATCATTGATCATTTTGGACGGGGAAAGGCTAGCACGTCTGTGAGATGTAATAGTTTTTCGTTCTCAAACTCACGACATATTCATTATTTTCTGAACCATGGATCAGAATAATTCATTTTGGCTGTAAAGCATGCAGCAAAAGAACTTTCGTGTTCTGCAACAATTTCAGACAGACATACAGACAGACATATTTTATTCTGTATAAAGGCCACAGGCCCAAAATACAAACATAATTCAATTACAGTCGCTGAGCATATTTTAAATGGATCCTCTTTTCAGCATGAAAGAGGAAATGTCCAACATTATGGAGAGTATTTGTGTTGGGATCTTTAAAAATGTTAACAACAGACATGAGGTTGTGTGGTTTCTTTAGCGTATTACTAAGGTATTTCGTTCTAATATCTGCATATAGTGGGCATTCCAATAAAATATGGAATTCATCCTCAATGACATTTACATTATTATTTTTGCAGTGGCTACACAGTCTTAGATGTCTATCAGTATTAGTGTATCTTCCAGTTTCTATGGCAATTTTGAAGTTTGAACATCTAAATCTAGAAATAGCAGTTCTTACATAAAGAGGTAAATCACATCGTAGGTACTTTTCAACATCCAACAAAGATTTGTACGATTTGTAGAGGTAACATTTGGGTGAAGACTCTAGAGAGGAGTACCATGTCTGCTGTAAATTATCACATAACCGCTGTTTGAACATAGATATGAAAACCTTTGAATCTCCAACATTGTGACTTAACCAGGCATAACCAAAACCAAACTGGAATAGTAAATGTTTAACCTTACTAGCCCATGTAATTCTCCCACACTCATCAAGTGCCTTAAGCATCATGTAGGACTGGTATGGTAATCTATCTATTCAACAATTTCATTCGTAATAATTCTCCTGCACCTGATATGCACCTCCTGCTCACACACGCACGCGCACGCAGACACATACTTCGAAACAGACATACACATAGTCTGATACATACGCATGCACTTATATAAGGGCAGTCACACAACCTCACGCAGAACTCATACAAGAACGGCCGCACATGGCAATCGCATGCACTCACACAAGAACGTCCAAACACAACACACGCACGCACTCACACAACATCGGCCACAAACAGAACACGCACACACTCACACAAGAACGACCTCACCTAGCACTCACACAATAATGACGACACACAGCACACGCATGTACTACTCAACAACGGCCACACACAGCCCACAAACGCACTCACACAAGACCGACCACACATAAGAACGGTCACATATGGCACACGAAAGCACGCACACACACTCACAAAAGAACGGCCACACATGGCAAACCCATGCACTCACTCGAGAACGGCAACACACAGCTCACAAACGCATTCACACAAGAACGGTGTCACATGGAAGAAACGCACACAAGAACGGTAACATATGTGCAGACTCAGGCACTTACACAAGAACGGTCACGCACGGCAAACGCCTCCACTCACTGCACACAAGAACGGCCACACATAACATTACACACACACACACACACACACACACACACACACACACGCACGCACGCATACACAGACACACACATACACACACAAAGGCCCACACATAACACACGCACCCACTAGCTCACAGCATCATGTACGCAAGCACACACCGTCACACACACCATGCATTTACAGACACCAGACAGCTTCACACCACCTCTAATTACCGCATTCGGTCTACAAATAGTTACGGGTGTTCTCATTTCGTATAATTTACACAAGAACACTGCATATTTGCAATACTGACTGTAGCAGAGGAGATGACATTTAGGTCTCCCGTAGTTAATGATAACATAACAAACTCGAGACTACACCTCAGTACAATTCAATATGGCCCATCTCACTCACGTTTTGCTGAATCGCACAACCTGGAACTCATTGTGTTGAACAAATAATTCCCGACGGGAAACATATATGAAACTTGATATTAATGCAATCCCGAGATATTACAGTTATCGATTCGAATGGCCCCCAGCAGCTTTTGTTTCGTTATCGGTAAAAATATCATGTTCTTTCTTTTGATTCAGCCAGATTGCATCGCGCAGGAAATATGCAGGTTTCTGGTGTAACAATGAAGCTGTTGGGCACTTGCGGTGCGATTCATAAAAATGTCCTAAGAAAAGAGAATCAAGATATCGATCTGGCATCGATATTCCCTGCCTTCCAACAATTAGAGAAATCGATAGTAGAAGTAGAATTAAAAGAAAACGACTGACTTGTGCTTCTGTTCAGTTGCAGATAGTAATTGATTAAGAGTCGCGTTCATCACGGAGGTGGTATCACTACAGTGATAGCAGAGAAAAAAGCATTCGAACAAGGAATGTATTTATCGTTCGATTAATATTAGGAAGAAATGTTTAGATTAATGCCTCCGGATCGTACACTATCAAAATATGCACATGTAAAGTAATACATCTCATTGTAGAACACTTTTTAAGATCCAGTAACTTCATGCCAGTGTATGGCACTTACGACTATCCCAGCGCTGAAAGTGCGGAAATCTAGGCCAAGGGAAGGAAGAGCCTTAAGTTACGTATGCTTGTAATGGGCGAACGGGTAGTCAGGCTCGCTGACATGGCTGATAAATGTCATCATATTTCACTTGAGTAGATCTGGTTCTAGACTAATGCTTAATATCTGAATTTATATAATTTTGATAGTAACAAACTAATTCACATAAGTTGAGTCAAGGGAGACCAGAGAGACGGAATCAGAAGAAATCTAAACTTGCTTCATTTAAGACTTTAGCATTGTAGGGAGGACTAGGCAGTAGGGAAACATAGTTGAGGGACTGTGAGACAGACTAATCTGATCCTAACCCGAGTATCTTTCCTTTGCCGTCATATAACTGGGATATTGCTGAGTGGGGCGTGAAACAAACAAAGAAATCATTGCATTAGTTGTTTGTCTCCCACAAGCAATATCCAAGCAAGATGGCGGCGTCAGTGGACCAGTATTTCGTCCTATCCCTGTTGGGGAATGATGACAGGCAATTACTAAACTCACTGAGCCTTATCGACTTTTCCATTCACACGCCTGTTAGATACATCAGATATTGGTGAATTATGAAACCAACATACGACTGACCTGCAATGGGTGACCATTATGTTTCTAAACATGACTGGGTACAACGTAGTATAAATGGAATGGGAAGAACTGAACACCGTCCGCAATGTGATTGGGATAAAGAGACTTCCCACATGACTACACTAATGACAATGACGACTGCTGTCATAGGAATACAATGTCGTTGGTTGGCTTGTTGTACAAAGCCACACTGATAAATACTCCAGCAATATGGCTGTGGTCTGTAAATAGCTGAGTCTGGATCAGACAATTCACTGATCAACAGCATGAGCATCGATCTACACAACTGCAACTCGCCACCCTCTTTTCATGAGCATCGGTCCATGCGATTGAGATGCCATGAGTCACCGAAGTCAGCGACCTTCATCGCCCGATCCCGTTGGTCTCCATGGGTTGCTAAAGACCACCTCTAGCCATGATATTCACTGGTCAACAATGTCGTTGTCACTGGATGAAATTCTCTACTACACTGCTCTCTTTATGAATATATGAAAACACGGAGACAATGGAGCGAGGATTTCCCCAAATCATACAAGAAAGTTTCATGCAGTAAAGGACACCAAGAGCGTGCCAAGCGAAACAAGAAACACGTCGTTCAAGAAGGGAAATACGAAAGTCTCTAAATTGCGCCTTTTAAATATACACCCTCTTCACCAAACCAATCGAAATGAGATAAATTACCCACAAAACAGCAAAAGAACCCCAACGCAATCGAAACTAACTAACTAACTAGCTAACTAACTAACTAACTAACTAAGAATCCAGAGAGCTCCCATTGAATTCATTTCCTACTGTGGAGGTTCACGAGGAAATATGACCCATGAATCGATTCAAGAGTTATGTAACTCTTATCTGGTGAATGGCACATATCTGATTACAGCGTCAGATAACGAAACGGTTGATTCCATTACATAAGTCAAAACCAGTCTGAAATCACATGACAGAGTGATGAAACATCGGTCAATGAAGGCTGTCATATGCAGACTGACCTTTCCACCTATCTTCCGTAACCACATTACTCCGCCATGATCAATATATATAACTATGTATTGTGAGATGTATTAGACGCAATAGAATTCGCTGTCTGTCATACTTGATGGATATATGGTGCATAAACGCACACTACATCAAACATGGCAGGAATAGTGGTTAAGAAAACCATAGTACTCAATTACTGTCAACAGTCAGTGGATCAGTCGACACCCTATTTTAAGCTGTCATCTCCCCAGGGAGTATACAGCAATTAGTCACATTACAGAGTCTTTCTACCGGGTACCCGTTTTCTATTGCGTGGAAAGAAAGTACTTTGAACGGTCCATGTAGCCATGGAGGTGAGACTGAGGACCGCTGGGAAACGCGTTATCTTTAAAACCTGTGTTCTTTAAACAAGGTATAATGGTTAAAACATGGTTCTTTAAAGCAACGAACAGCCGTACTAATGCTGTCTCACCGTCATTGTACGCTTATTCATTTATTACAATGTGACTCAAGTGGTCAAAGGCACGATATCCCAAACGAGTAATCGTGTGAGAGTATGTTGGATTAGAATCAATACTCAATTGTATGTCACGCAGATATAACACGTCGCATTTTCAACTTCTACTAGTCCGGGTTCAGTTACGTAGGTCACTTGGTACCTATACGAACTGTTACTGTTACTTGTCACTCGTAGTGGTTAAGCACTGCATTTTGGTGTCTGATTTATGGGCAGCTTCCAAATTGCATTTTGATAGTTTCTTACAGTTGTAGACTCTGTTGTAAGTTTCATAAAATGTTAAAAACTCCACTCAGTGCGGCATTGGCATATTATGATATCGTCCAATTATTACTGTCTGCGAACGTGGGCAGCCTACTCAGGCCTTCTGGGATGGTGTAAATGCAGCTAGAGCCAATGCAGGAAGCAAATGTACTGTAAGTCCACATGGTCTCCAGAATGGCGATCTACATTCATTCGTTGACAATGCATAGCCCAGCGTGTATATACATTGCATTGTTTTGTCATCTACAGTTAAACTGAGTTAATTGCTAGTTTTAAATTCTCTGTGATAATCTAGTCGTTTTACCATCGTTCGTAGACAGCTTTTATACCTTACCGTTATCACTATGTTAAAGTTAAATCACAGTTAAATGTTCTCGTCACGATATGGTTGAAATATTGCCGATGTAACAATAATTCTTAAGTCACTCATTCACTTAGCCCTTCTGGGCCTATGAAGATCAGGGATGGAATCCTTCTTCGGCTAGACATGATTGTATTAAGAAGCGACCATATGGATTGGGTGGTCAGGTGCAATTCGGTTGTTGTTGCCATCCTATCCCAGTTGATGCTCATGACACCCATCACTGGGTTATCAGGACCAGACTCGATCATTTAGACTGCAGCTATACAGCTGGATTATTGTTGATTGCAAAATAACAAAACACAAAAGTACAAAATAAAAAGGGGAAAAATGAAAACCAGACCGTTCGACGCTTGACACAACATTTTCATGTTCTTCTGTCCATGCATGCCGGACAGGAAGTTCCTTAATCACAAAAATTACATAGATATCCCCTAAATTATACATCAAAGGAATGTAATACATACAGGCACACATCGACATCAAAGAGATCAAGGAATGTCGTCTTTTGTAGTTTTAACAATTGTGATTTTCAAAGGGAAGTCACACTCAGGCATTTCCCAGATGCTGACGTTTCGTTCTTAACCAAATCCTTCGGCATTTGTTGATTGAAAGTTCTTTTTTCCAAGCAGTGGAATTGCCTCCAATGAAAGAGTGTATATTTGCCTGCATGAGTAAGGCTTGAGATGATACGATCACGATTGGTATCGATCGATTGGTGTCGATTGCAGATCAAATCAGAGCTATGTGCAACGTAGTAATTTCCGTTTTCAAATACCTCCCTTCAGTCAGCTGACATCTTATTTGATTACACATGGTAAGGGCAGAATGGTGTAGTGATAGTCAACCGCTGTGCATTACCAAGATTTCATGCAGAACATCGCTGATCACAATCACTAAATAACCCTTTGCATAATCAGGGCGAATTAGCAAGGAAGCATTCGCCGGAACATGGATAATTGCCAGACTGTTTTACACAGCTGCACTACACCACAGAGCCTCTAATCCGCATCTGAAGAACTCTGTCCAGTCCCTGTAATCTCCACACAGCCACAGACAGGGGTCGCATGCATTGAAAGGAGTTCAATCACCTGTATCTGTGACAAATTAGAGTTGAAAACAAGGAACGAGAAAAGGACAATACAAAGCCGCACAACAAACTGCAGAAACGAAAAAATATTGACCAGCTTTGAAACCTCACCATAATACCATCAAGACAGATTCAAAGAAGGCTGACCTTTTACTAGTCTGTATGCATTCTATAATAATCCATAATTTAAGTACTATATAAAAAAATGCAACTGAATTTTCACAGGGTTTGCAATGGTATTCCAACAGCTGGTGCAAAATCCATATTTCCCATATCTATGAATTCAAATCGTAGTCATAGAGGACACAAAATAATATCCATTTACTACATGCTTTCAAAGGCTGGAAATCAATTTAGTCTTTCCTTGTCCCTAGAAAGCGTAATAATAGTTTCTGAGATGCGTGGTGTTGCATATCAGATATACAATACTGCAAATAACGGTAGGCTTTAACGGGCTACTGCCAGTCTGCAAATAATTATTTTGTCAATAATATCGCTGATACATATATCAGCACGTGGTACATGATACTATCACACAGAATAAAAATCGATGGAATGAACAATAGCTTGCATCGCAATCAAACCTTCATCATCTGCCTGTTTTTCAGTCTGTTTGTCTGTCAGTAATTGCAAATAGGATTTCACTGTTTCTGTCTTTAATTTTGTTTGTTTGTCAGTGTACAACCGATTACACATTTTCGTGTTTTCTTCATCTGAATGTGTCTTACAGTCCCTCTGTCTGTCTATGGATATGTCTCGGTGTTACAGTTGGGATTGGTGTGAAGCAAAATATGTATCAGAATCAGAAAGTTACGGACAGCGGAGGTTTGTACTGAAGAATATTTGTTGTGTCTTTGTGTATCTACAACAAGCATGGCTATGTTTAAAGAGGAACACTCTTTACGTACAGTCTGACATTGAAATGATATCTTAAGTGATGTTTGGTAATCTTCACTGTGAATTCCTGTACTTTCAGATTGATTGGTATCCACTTTGATCCTTTGCAAAGGTTTGTCGCTTAGAATTAATAATAATATTTAATAGTTGTAGGCATTGGCTAAATCAGGCTCCTACCGGTGCAGCGGGTCGTACCTACCCGTTTCTAAAAGGTGTCATGAATGGTTTTCGGCGGCCCCTTAATTGCTTTCATCGCCCGTAAATGTCCTGTTATCACATCTGAATGTTTGTTATCTAACGCAACACTCTGCAATAGTTCAGTTATATGGCAGGGGTCTGTGTATATTCGGGTATGGACTAGACAATCCAGTGATCAAAAGAATAAGCATCGATCTTTCCACTCGGGATGATTACATGAGTCAACCGAGTCAGTGAGCCTGACCACCCGATCTCAATTGCCCCTAACATGGGTTGTTGTAGACCGACTCTGTCCCAGATGGCCACCGGTAACTGATCATTACATCTGATTCTAGTCATTTAATCAGATGACGTAATAATGAACATACCGGGTTACGTACATTTGCAGGCATGTGTTTCTTAAATACCGTTGGGTCAAAACCAAGAGTATTAAGAATGAACTCACTAGAAAGGCTAAGTCCTGAAATCAGACAAAACGAATCCAACTTACCAAAGTGACAAGAATACATGGCAATTTACGGGACTAGACAGGGCTCTCATAAAGGTTGGACTTCGCAGAAGGATCTTTGACGATCTGTATGGGAAATCTATGCCTTAATTCCTTCTCCAGTCAGTCTATTCCCTTCCGCCTGCGCCACCAAAGAACTCAATGGGCATCTTCGATCCCCCCATGGCAGAATCAACAGCCGTTTATGGCCGGTATTTTACCACCTTACGAAATACCACTCACCCACTACAATCGATCCCACCAAACTATATCCAACGTCCTTGCACTTAGACGAACATCTTAAAAGATGTCATGTCAGCTACTAACTGGCATGGTAATGGTCTGCAAGGATAATTCTTCACAAGTCCCACTTTTGCTGTCTAAATGGTATCATCAACCCAGAAAATATATACAATCAAGATACCCGTGTGGTTAAAGACGACGGGATTTATTGCAGTCTCAGACAATGCACACATTTACACGCACATACTTTGGCTCCTCCACTGTCTGTCCATGCGTATCGATCTAAAGTAATCAAAACAGACAAAGTACCACTGGAAACATCTCCAGTACACACTTACTATCTTTAACAAACAACGTGAAGAACAATTTGTTATAACAACACCAAACCAAGTAATTACCATGCTCCTCTCACAGACGATGAACATCAGACCAACACGAATGGTCCTGAGGCAGACAAAAGGATAACCTCTTCTCATCGATTCAGTTTTCGGTTTGAATTAATGGGATTCCTCCGCAATCTGAGTGCACGGACCTAGTGCGTTCTACACAACTCAACCTCGAATACAATTAATTAATTTTCGGGTTTGATTTGTACATTTACCCAGCGGTAGTCAAAAATGTTCGTTAAGAGATCTATAGAACTTTTGTGAGATCATCGAGGTCAAACCTTTCCAAATTTCTGGAAACGCATTTGTCGTCGATAATCCTTTATTCTTTGCCATCAGTCTTCGTTTTGCTAAAGTGATATATTAGGCGACCGTTTTCAAGCAAAACAGAAGATCGATGAAAGCTTTACCGTGGCAGCGATAGTCGATATGACGGAGGATAAGAGGAGTTATATCCATGGGAGGCTTATGTATGCCCAGAAATATTCGGATTAGGGAAGTAGGCTTTGAATGAAACTATAATACAGTACCCATGGTATATCATACAAATTCCCACCTGACCTCTTGACATTGCAAGTCACAACCATATTTACATGTCTGAGAAAAAATGTTTGTAATTGTTGATAAAACATATTGTGATATCAATGTGTTAACACTATGGGTTATTTATATAGGAACATATTACAGACATTCTGAAATGTTGCACAAATTAAAGTAATACAGAAGAAATAGTCATCTAAGTGGTACTTAGTGTGTATCACTTTGTGTGGCTTAGAAAGCCAGACCTCAAATATATATAAATACAAGTAAGGACCAAATTATAATGATGATTTTATATCATAGAGGATATGATCTGATATCTCATAGAGAACATACTTAATGAAATGAAAAACGTATGTTTGATGCATCCACATGCATGTTGTCCTCGTTGTCGATTTTTCTGTATTTAACAAGCTAGGCTTCTGGCAAGAGACCTCTGTCTGACACAGCAATATGGCTTTTCATCAACAGTCGTGACGGAATTACAAATGTGACGAATGTGTCTGCTTGTGAAATCCAGCGAAGAACTAACCCAGCTCAGTCGGTCAGTTTTCCCTATGAATGCCTACTGAACAAGGGTAAGGCTTCCTTAATACAAAAATCACGTATATATGCTTGGGGATGTCCCAAAGAAACAAATACAATCCCTAGTGTCTCTTCGTGGTCGGAATCTTTATAGCCCCTTGCAAGGTATTTGCGCGTAGGGATTTGAACAAATGGATGAGATGTTGTATGGTCTGGACATTCAAACAAAGCAGTTCATTATTTGATTGTTACTCACCTCAGCGGAATCCTCTTCACGGGTTTCTTTCTGGATTTGACAGAAGAAACTGTGTGGAACAAAACAGTGGTTCTGTATAAAATTCCTATCTAATCTGCGGTAATGATCACGTTTCCACAAACGACAGAAGCTCCTTCATGTGCATCCCAAGGGGTCGGTCTGGCCTGTGCAGGGCTCTGCCCCTAGCTCCGTGTACCCTTGACCGGTCTTCTGTCCCCTTTTCCACTCCACCCACAAGTCAATTTATCGATCCAAGATGGCTGCAGTTTACACATCAGAACGCCTGTCCCTGGAACCGTTACTGCAGTAACCTTCGGTGGAATAAGTAAATCAGTTTGGTCGTGCTGATTGCCTTATAATGACTTGTCCAGCGAGGTAGATGGCGTGATGTTTGCCAATCAACCCGGCAACTGTTTGGGCCCTCATCGGTTGCACGCTTCTAGCCCCAAGCCCCGCGCAGAAAGCGGATTGGATTTGCAGCGCGTGAAAACATTTCCTTGTTCCGACAACACGCTCAGTATTGGCTAAATGTCATAGGAGTCCGTTAGTCACATCTGTTTGGAGACTTGGACGGAAGGCCAGGACTGTCTAGTCTGATTGCCATCGGTTCGCAATCAGATGTGAGTATTCGATTAATAATGCATGGAAAATTGAATTAGATAGCATACAGATCATTTGTCACGTTTGACAAGCCCGCTTGCGGATCCCCGCGGTCAGATGGATCGCAGCAACGGTGCCGACTGTATTCCGTTTTTTCTAGAACTTTTGACAGATCTGTGAAAATATGATCTAGAGACCATCATTCACCCTGATTATAAGATTCAAATCTCAAACATAGCATCATATATGCATTTATAACAGAATTCATAGTCAACTGAGGTGTCTGGTGTGAGAAACAAAGGAACGAGCACATCTGTACAATGATTGATCTTTCCATCAACACCTTGAGCGCATAAGGCTTAATATGTGAGGCGGTGGGGTAGCCTAGCTGTTGAGCGTTCACTCGTCGAACCGATAGCCTGTGATCGATTCATCATATCGGTACAGCGTGTTAGGCCCGTTTCTGATGTCAGCTGCCGTAATGTCTTTGGAATGTTTCTAAATCCGACTAAAACTCAACCCACTCGCCTCTTGGACAAGTGTTGACCATGAAATAACACACATCTTCAGTAGATCGATTTCAGTATATGGACAATACAGGTATTGATTTCTACACTAATAGAGTTACCCTGATTACAACTGGTCTTGCTAATAGTGCAAAGGATGCAAATATGGGGATCAGGTGGTACGTCTCAACGACTTGGTTGATACTCGTTATACGATCCCAATTTCGGAGACCGACGGTCATATTGTCAGTCAATGGACTGTCTGGCCCAGGCTCGTTCGTGTTTAGACAGTCTTTATGTATCTCGACTATTGCTGAGTGAAGCGTTACACACGAAATGCAACTTGTCTGGATGCGGTTAGTTGTCTGTTTATGCCTAGCCTAATGATGGTAGAGAATGACAGTGATACCAACTCAATAAATCTACATGTATCTGTTTATGGATATACGTCTGTGAGAATGACAGGTAGATCTATAAGTAAGAACATTTTCACCTCATAAACAAGTATTTCTTCAAATGTCATATCAAACTTTGAACAGCGAGCTTCTGCACACATCCTACTTGAAGTTAGACAGCAGCGTTGCAAAAGGCTAATTTCATACACTTACTGCGTTGAGTGGAAGCTTTCGAATGACGGTTGGTTTTACACAAGTACTACTTGGAGCTTAGAACCAACGCTGTAAAGGACTTTTTTAAGCCGGCTACTTTTTAAACCCGTTCTACTTAAGGCGACACACACACAAATTATAAACATCGCTTATACACAGACTACTTCAAGTTACATGTATGTCCACCACTAACGATGAGAATAAGTGAGTGGATATAACGCTGAAAAAAAATTGTGTCAAGTAAAAACGCGTACGCACTCTCCCATTAAGATATACATTTATCTTACCTCCCATGAACATTTCGTTTTCTGATTGACAAAGCGCTCTTCTATTATTTTCAGTGTACCCCAATTACAACCGAGGTACATTTCTGAAATAACATTGAATCACGCATGATGCATGGAACTCTTTTTCAATGTTATGCGAAATAAGTCAATGGACGGAAGATAAATGTAAATCTGTTTGTCTTCTGCAAAATCTAGCCATGGCTACGAGAACTTTTGCCTAGCATTCCAATAAATAAACTTTGACAAATGTAGTCCCTGTGAATATTAAGAAGCGGAATTACACCATGACGACTTCACTAACACAATACCTGTGGGAAAAACAGCAAGATGCAAGATTCAAAACCTTTGTTCATGATTCACACAGGTTTGCTGAAGTTACAATCCGACACCCGTGCTTCAAACAGTTACAAATTATCATTGAGGTGTTCGGTAAGATAAATACGTTGGTCAATCCATGCCCCCCTCGTGACCAGTGAACAACTTTTATTGAGTATTTTTCGAAGCAGTCTTCCATCCACAAGAGAAAGCTTATGGTCGTAACATCGAACACATGGACTGATTTCACTAAACTGCTTTTATAATATTGCCAGAAACGTTGTGTAAAAGTATGTACACTCACTTACTCCGGCAATGGCTCATGTTCATGATCTCAAGAAGAGAATATGTGAAAAAGAGGAGTACATATGTATATTTGACCACACAAAGATTGACGTGTGCTTGAATTCCGTTTGGAGTATTATAAGTAGTCCTCTGTATTGCAAAGTGAGCACTTTGAAATGCAGACGGCACGGAAGGAGAAATGACACAAGAAGGAGAAGTCTTTCCGTTCCTTTCATAGCAGGACAGAAATGTGTTGTGATTTTCAAATATATCACCTTAGAAAAACATTTAAGACAGAAAACGAGCATATTTAGCCACTGCCTTCCAAATCCCCCCTCATCCATGCCCTTTCCATTATACTGGCTTCATTTAACACCGAGTCCGTTCACAGCATTTGTTCAAATCTCTTTGACAGCTTTTTCATTTACAATATCCCTCGAGCGTCTTTTTACAATCCTGTTAGATCATTTTTGTTTGTTTTTTGGATATACTTCCGTATGGTGCTCACTGCAACGTCAAACAAACGTCTCATCCCCTCATCTCGGCTCAAATGTGATCCCTCGCTGTGTACGGACGTTAAATCCTATTTGGAAGGACCGAAAGCGACGTCTCATACTTCAAAGACCACGGAGCGTAAGACGAGGTCTTGTGGGACGGGTCCAAGGATTTAGTTACACAGTAGCAGTTGAGTATTGTTCAACTTGACAAAAACCTAACTTCACTTGTAAAGCAAGATAACCTCAGAGATAGATTCGTATGCGTCGGAGCCGTGTCAAATCCCTGGTGTGTATTAAATGAACGTGGACGAATATCGTTTGAAGGTCAGGAAAACTTTAACCAGAACGGTTTGTTTGAAGTCTGTTATGATTTGGAGCATCATGTGTCTTGTGCTGGAATGACTATGGACATGTTTGCGCAGACCCACGTACTTAATTATGTAATATTATGTACGTCACTTACAATACATACATACATGCATGCATGCATGCATGCATACATACATACATACATACATACATACATACATACATACATACATACATACATACATACATACATACATACATACATACATACATACATACATACTATATACTGTTATACTACTTTAATCTATATAGACAGCGATGATTTTATTATTGTACCAGTTAATTTTTTTTATAGTCTGCCGGGGCTACCATGATGGCCTAGTGGTTAAAGCATTCGTTCAATCTTCACATATTCTCAAGTGAATATCAGCCGAGATACTGCTGGGGTATTGCGGAAGAATTGTGGAACCGTATGTAATTCATTGTACACTAATGTCGTGCTTGGAAAATTGTTTCTCGAAAACTTTCTCGAAAACAGCCAAAAAAAAAAAAAAAAACACTACTTATGTCGTTCGAATTCACATTGGTTCTATTTCAAAATGTTCTGCCAACTTTGTTTGCTTGTGTTACATTTTGAATAACGACAACCACATAAACAGTGAGTTTCATAACAGTCTATCCCGGGGGTCATGAGCTGATAAAAAAGTCTAAAAAGGACTGAAACCATCCTGATTCATGCTGTGATTCACCATCAAATAAAGGTAATCATGATGAAATTATCATTCCCTTTAGGCGAACACCCGGTGCCATCATGTTTCAATGATTGTCATGATATTACACATTTCACGTACTGTGTGATCTGATTTGACAGATGATCGACACCGATTAGTGTCTTGTGTCGACGGTTTGCATTTGTCGAACTGAAAGGGGGAAATGTCATCGCAAGGACTCTCGCCGAAATTCATTGACAGAATCAAACCATAGGAGAAGGCTATATAACTATCAGTAATACTGATATATAACCAGGTGCCACGTCTGTCACTGTGGATATCATCACAAACACATGTAGAGACAAATCAATTATCTACCAATACTATCGGAATAAAAAAAACCCCAAACGCATGAACATGGGAACATGATGTAGAAT